>NC_142523.1:22669119-22964119 GCF_964205215.1 Stylophora pistillata
AATCTTAACAAATCTTAATTTTTTTAGCTCCTTTTAAATTTCAACCCGACGCGTACGCCTATCATATTTGTAGATTATGGTATATTGGCTCATATGCCATAATAGCTAAGCCAATAAAATGTCTTGAATTGCATTATCCAATGATCCAGTTTTTAATAATAATGATTATAGCAAAGGTCATGATGATAAGTATCTGCTTCACTAAGGAACTTTCTAAAAATAATAAATAACAAGCTCCCAGGCCCTCTACTCTGAAAGTGTAGCACTAGAGATGCAGTAAAAAAAAGACACTTTCTTCTGAAAGTAATCAAAGTTATGGAAGAAGGGCTGAGAAGCACATCATTGCAATATAAAACAGAAAAAATACAAGCAATTGCTTGCCTTGAGTAGAGACAAACAGTACTTTGTTCTATGCAGTTCATTGATGCTCTCATCACTTCCTACTAATATTACTTAACTTACCATCGATGTGCCAGCATTAATTTGGCCCATCTGATAGATAGTGCCGTCGTCTGAGCTTCTTTTTCTTTCTCAAACTACTTGCCTCAGGATCAAGATCATGCAAGATTTGTGCAACCATGTTACGTGGGACGTGAATACTGTATTTTATATTAGGCAAATGCCACATTTTCCTGTAACCCGACAGGCAACCAGACCCTTGCATTTCCTCCTTGACTATGTTCTTTACTTCTTCCTCACTTCTCCAAGTCTCATTTCTTGATAATTTGTATTTCACAAGCCTTCGTTTAAGTGTTCGTACATTCATGCATATGTCATGCTTACTTCTCAAAAAAATGTTGATCACATCATACTTGTATCCGAGATGGAAATAGCGTTCAATAATCTCCCTTTCGGGGTCTACAAAAATCACAGAGCTACTGTCAAAAGTGCATTATTGAAATTCTGTTCACAGCAATGATCCAAAGGGATAAAGTTAAATTTAGATTTACCATCCTGAAAAGATTCCACTCCGGCCCCACAGTTATAGCAGTACTTTCCACCCTCTTGCACTTTTGTTTCACAAATTTGACATATAATCATCGTAACGTTTGCAAAATGGCGAGCAACGAATTACAGCCAGGCGCTAATACCCAGTGCCCACCCGTACTAATGTGCGCGAACAGGTTTGAACTCTCCGCGGAAGCGTTCCATTTCCAAGTTCTATACGGAAGAGGCAAAGAGTCCTACGGAAGAGCTACATTTCTATGTAAAAGCGACGGATTATACTACGGCAGGGCTAGATTTCTACGGAGGAATCTCGTGACTGTTTCCATAGAATAGCTATATTTCTAAGGAACGGTCGCAGATGTACAAGGAAAGATGGCAGAATTCTAAGGAAAGATGTTTAATTCTAAAAAGAACAGTTACGTTTTTACAGAACGACACTACATTTTCAAGTAGAAGCGTTGTCCCTTCTGGGCCACCGTAGATAGCAAGGTTGCAACGTTAGTTGCAGTTCTGGAGATGTTGGCTCCAAGGTTTTTTCAAGGCACGTAAATATAAAACCTCTGGTATCCAGTGTGCGGTACAATCGACAACCGGAAATCGCAAGTCAATGTTAAATTGGTCACGACAACTGGCATCGGTGATAATAAATTAAACGAAGAACCAATAAGTACAATCTTAAAATTTTTCTTCGTCCATTTAACTGGCCAGGTCCTTTTCTAAATCATAAAATAAACTAGATATGAAGAATTATTGAAATGGCTAAATTAATAAATAAAGAGGTTCTAATAATTTCAATTTTTAAACGATTCATTTCTTATCTGACAAAGACCAGACTCTGCAGAGTTGCGAAATGTGACCTACTCAAGAAACATACGTTTCATTGTTCGTCGAGAATTATTGCATTACTTCACGGTAGCTAATGACAGTCATGTTTCACGTCTAGTTTTGAGACGCTTACAGGATAAAATTTTAGAAAGAAGAATAACAACGGTTCAGGTCACGTTTCGCGAAAAAAGCCAGTCATTTCGCAATTTCCATGAAGAAAAGGCGCTTCAACGTTCACGGCGATATAACCAAATCACGTTTAAAACAAGCCACAGGGCCCTTCACGATCACGAAAAAACCCCATTTTCCCCTACAAAAATAAGAGTAATTGATTATTAGTAGTGGTACTATTAACATTATTAAATATGAGTTCTTAACCATTAATTGTTATGTATTATCCACACCCACGACTTTTATCCACACCCACACCCACACCCACACCCACGACCCACGACCATTAGTCAAACTCGATTGGTTTTAGTCTTAAATATTAAACAGTTTAATGCTAAAATGGCAAAGCTAGTGGCCTTTAGATAGATGTCTTACTTGAACAAGCTGAGCATCCAATACTTTATTGATCCTCTGTTCAATGACTGTAAATGCCCCATACTTAGCACTGTGACCTGGGCTGTCAGATCTACCATATCCAGAAAGAACAACACCACCTTCTAAATTTGATAATCTTTCTACCAATTTCTCCTGTTCTTCCTTCCACGTTTTTATGACAACAGGTATGAGGTAGTTCCTCTAATGTTTATGGTATGTCTGACGGCTAAGGCACTGTACCTCAGAATTTTCAGCATTCATAAAGTTTGGGAGATCATACTACCAGAGTAAAGAATGACAGCGGATAGCAACAGATTTCCAGCCGGTATGTTTTTTTTTTATATACAGTTGACTTCTCCACACGCGCGCATAGCTGCAGCTCAGAAATTTTTGGGTGACGTGGATTAGAGTGCCTACCAGATTAGATACCTCGGCTGTAGAGGGCTCAGTACACAGAGGGCAGAACTCAAAGAGTTGCTTCAAGCAGGAAAAAAATACGATGAACTTGCTTGCTTTCACTTTGTGGGTCTTCTGAACCTTTTTTACTGTGAGATGTCCTATGACAAAATGAAAAGTAAGTACGACTTTAAATAAAACTAAAAATAAGAAAAAAATAGGTGAAGTTTTCAAAAGAGGATGTCTTTCTACCTCGAAAGATTTTCTTCAGAGTTACTTGGTATTTTTTCCTCCTTCTCTACTTCTTCTTCCACCATGTCATGAGCAAGAATTAAATGTTTTGGAATATAGTCCATGTCTTTCTGATTATCGTCGCTGTGATCCCCAACACTCTTTACAGAACTACACAGAGGCGTAGAGCAGGTGGGTACAGGTGGTAAGTTTATGATCTCACATTGAACCTCGCTTCAAATTTGCTTCTTTTGGAAATTTATGCATTACATGCCCGGTTTTGTTTGAATTACTACAAAACTGGACGACAAAACGCTTTACCATTACGAAAAATTTGAATATATTCAAGAAAATTACAAGTAAAAAGTCGTGACGAGACCGGCAAACAACGGCTGCGAGGGAGACTTGCACGTATCAAACGCGATCGTAAAACGAAGCTTTTGACGTCAGTACAGGAACGTTTCACCCGTGACGTCACAGGAAAGAAGGTGCAATTCAAAATGGCGAATGTTTCGAGTTTGGAAAAGCTTTTTCCATGTGAAAATGGACTTTTGAGAAAAAACGAATTGCACTTTTGGTGTAATTGATATATTTGCTAAACAGCAATGTGAAAAGAAAATGTACGATTTTTGGGCTTACACGCCTTTTACCTACGCAAATGTCAATTTAATTGAATTGATAACTTCTAGAGCGCTTTTTTCATTCAATGATCAACAGCGCTTAACAACTTAGAATACTACAGTAAATTCAAATTTATAAAACTAATGGAAAATGATTGAATATCACGTAATTCAGCTGGCAGAGCGTTCCATAAGAACGGGGCAGTAGCAGAGAATGATCTGTCCCCCAATGTGGCAAGCATTTTCCCTTACTGGGTAAAGGCCTTAGATGGTTTTCAAATTCTTTTTCAAACACGATCAGCCATCGAGGAAATGAGAGATTGGGGAGAGTGAAACGAACAATTTCAAACGATACTAATTTACGAACACCTGTGCATGCGTCAAATTTCAGCACTTAATGGTCATTTGATATCATGCTTATTGACTGAATTCCGCTTTAGAAAGCTCTTTCTTTTCTCACTGACTCACGTGTAACTAAATTTATCTTTGAACCCTGTCATTTACTGCTGGAAGATTGAACAAATTCTACACGCTATCATGGATGCATTGCGGAACGTGTCTTGGAGAAGAAATCAGCCATCTCAGAGATGATTAGTTAGAAGACATGGTATTGAGAACAAGATTCTCAGGACTGGCCAAAAAAAATATAAATGTAAGGAATAAGTTAAGGGAATAAACTTCCAGGTCTTTCGTTGGAAGTTTAAAAGTTAAATGATCCGAGAGCGGAAGGAAGAAAAGCAACCAGGAGCTAGTATTTAAGAGGGAAGTAAAATTGGAACCAAAAGGTCGAGACAGCAGAAAGCAAATCGTTATCTTCAAGAAGAGTACGACATTTTTTAATTTCGAAGACATGTTTCGATGTTACGAACATCATCGTCAGTTACAGAATATTTGAAAAACCGTTAGGGCTAGTTTGACCATGTAACGGTTTTTCAAATATTCTGTAACTGACGATGATGTTCGTAACATCGAAACATGTCTTCGAAATTAAAAAATGTCGTACTCTTCTTGAAGTAAAATTGATGTTAATCATTGGCCATTGAGCGGATTAAAAAAAATGGATTAATCTATATTTTCTTAAAAACTAAAGAAACAGCAAAAATCATTTAATTTTCCTTTATTTTTTTTGGAAGGAAAAACTTGGCTTTAGATTCGGTTAATGATTAGCCCATAGTTAATTGCAGGTGGTTCTACATAATACCTGACCAGAGATTTTGAATACTTAAAGTGCACCTGACCCCAAATTTTTTTTTCACTTAAAAAATCTTCATGCTTTGGTGAGTATTTCTTCGAAAAAACTGTTGGATTTGGTTAGATCCTCAATTTTTTATGGCCCGTTTAAGTCGAGATCCGAATGGACCACAACCGCGTAAATGGGGATCTGGGCAGAATAGACTTGTGACGTCACTTCGAGAGGACGCTCAAGGAATTCTCAGCCAGTCGTCGATCTGCGAAAGCCTTTCTAGCACGAGATTCATTCTATTTGGTCTTCGTAGCCTGTGAAATTCAAGTGAAAATGACAATGTCTTCCGAATCATCGGACCTTGAGACGAGCCTCGACTCAGACGACTCGGAAACTAATTTTATCGCTGGATACGAACTTTAAAACGAAGGGCAGTCATTCCGCGTTTCCCCATTATCACCAGAAACCTCAAGCGATTCACGCGATGACCATGCTGCTAATACTGACGAGCCACTGCCTGAGGCAGAATGGATAGAAAAATACTAAGAAGAAATGAAGGCTAACGCAGACTGAGCTCGAACGAAGCCCTAAGGACCAGTCACGGGGCAATGTAGAACTGAAGGAATGGTGAGATTCGCGGGTTTCTCTCTTATATACATAGTCGCGTGAGCCTTAGTTATGCATTACATGTGTTGGAACGATTGCTTCTGGCGCTATTGTGTATGTATTTCTTGGATGATTTTTCTGCTAACATAAATTTTCTGAACTTTAGGTGCAAGCGTGGAAATTGCAATGTCGCTTTGTTACAAAACATCAGTGAGTGTTATTGTTGTTGTGAACTGGAAGGCTGCGAAGAATCGATCAAGAGTAACTTTGTCATACAAGATCTTGCCCCTGATGTTAACCTGACCTGTGTCACTGAACGCCCAGGATTTCATCCCGTTTGTCTTCAGAAGTGGAGTCTGAGATTAGCTGCGGACAAGTTCAAAACCAAAGGGAAGGAAAGGTATCGGCAGACGGGAAGCGAAGAAAGGTTAACAATATTTACTGCTGGTTGGTGTGATTCCTATTCGAGTTTACCAAAACATATCGCACCTGGATTTTCAAGCTTTGAAGTTCGAAATAGTCTCGTTTGAAAACTGACGCATAAAAAATATCCCGATGTTTGAAAGTGACTTTTGTCGTCTGTCGATTGACTTTGTTGAGAGTCTACGGGAAACCATCACCGTTCTTTTGCTTCGATTACTCAGGGGTTGTTCGTCCTCTGCTACATGTACTTCATTATGAACTGTCGAGAAAGCGGTTATTCCGAAGTTGTCTCGCTCTAAATACGGATTTGATAGAGTTTTTTGGTCCTTCAACAACGTGTAGTTTCGAACAACATCATCTGGCTTGAAATGCCTCGAGCATATCACAGAACTCTTCGATGGCTCCCATTTAGCACGTTTCAGTCTCATAAAATCTATCCATCTCTTCCTTCGTTTCCTCGCCTCTGGACGCTCATCGCCGTAAAACGGTATCGTATGGAGCGCTATTCCATTCTCCAAGCTTCTGACGTTACAACAACCCCCAACAACACCTCTGTGCGGCATGTTTGCGACCAATATCGATCTTACCTTCCAAACATAACCCGTGAACTGTCCAAAATGGCGCGAAATACAGATTGTTGGGTTCTCGAAGTGACGTCACATTAGTCGCCAGACTCTTGATACTTGAAAAGCGGTCGTGAGCCAAAATGGCTGTGATTTTAATGCGATTTTCCGTACTTGAACGGGCCACAAAACTTCAAGGATTTGACCAAATCCAAAACTTTTGTCGAAGAGATACTCACCAAAGTATGAAGACTTTTTTTAAACGAAAAAAAATTAGGGGTCAGGTGCACTCACAGGGTTGTGAATTAATTTGAAACTTTTTTCCAATTTCTAGACAAAGGAATCTGTCAAAAATGTGTTTAGAGTCAAAACATTAGTAAAGTAAATTAAAGTAAAGTGTTTCCACACAGTGGTTCTTCATCTCTCACTAACTAAATACATTATAGGATAAACTAAAACCGATTTAATATTGACAATCATAAACTTAAAAAAGCTAAACATTCCAGTCTGTATACACCTAAAACTTGAACTAATTTAAAGTTACTAAAGGCGTGCCTTCGCCCGGTTTTCTAAGTATTTAAATAAACGCGATGTAAAAATATGCAAATCACCTCAGGTTTTCAGTTCCTTTAGTAGATTATTAAATAAAACGGCCGAGGTGTCTTGAAAGGTACCTTTTTTAAAGGAACCTGTAGTCTAATACAGTCTGATGAGCGCAGCTCTCTACGTATAGGGAATCGTTGTAAGTTCAGATATGTTGGCCATTGTTTAAAATAAAGCGCTTTAAAGGTGAACTTCGGCAAATTAAAATCCCTTCTTTCCTCCACAAGGGGCCAATATCGCTTTAAAATGTCTCCAGTGTTATTGACATATCTGCCATAAGCAAAGCTTGCAGCAGAAAACCCAATTTTTGAACGCGCTTCAGCAATTATCGCGGCAGAGGTGAAAAGACGGAGTCACAATAGTCGAGTCTTGATAACACAAGTAATTCTGCAAGTCTCTTTCTTAGGTTGAAGTCTGTAAAGTGTTTCAAGTTACGAAGTGTACGTAACACTCCATAAGAGGCATTTGGCACATCCTTGACATGATCATTCCACTTAAAATTCTCTTGAAGTTTTACTCCCAGTAACTTTGTTTCACTCACTCATTCCAACTGGTGATTCGAGATTTCCAATTAGGTCTTTTATGAAAAGTGCTTATTTATTTATTTAATCACTTTCACCAGAGTGTGGTGAGGGTCGCACAACAGAGCGAGGCTCCAAATTAAGTGCGCCCTATATCCCACCCATCCCACCCCAGGGGAGGACATCCATCACACAGTAATCTCGTGTGTGGGAAATTAACGTCTCCTACCCCAACCCTGCAGGAGACGGGACCTCCATTTATTCGTCCCTATCCGAGAAGACTAGAATATCTAACCATTTCTTGATGTTATAGAAAGGTAGCAAATTCTTCTCAATTATTTTAAGACCCTGAGTGTTGGTCCGGCCGGGGCTCGAACCCTCGACCTCCCGCATAACAGTCCAGCGCTCTATCCATTGAGCTAACCGGGAGGCTTAAAGGTCTATTATGGACATTCAGCGACAGCTTAAATTTTGGGAATATCAATAATGATTACATGGCAATTTAAAAATTCGTTTTAAAATCTTGGCGAATATTTCTTACGGCGTCTATTTCTCCTGGCTTTCAGGGGAAACAGACAGGGATTCAATCGTCGCCAACAGAGTATAAAGGGAGATTATCAAATTCAAGGAGAGAGGGGGTGAAAAAATATCATAGAGTCTTATGGAGGAAACATGATTATGTAAATTTTATCATGATTCAAACAAATCCTCCGAGTTTCCCCCCCCCCCCCCCCGCGACTGTCAAGGACATATACCTCAAAACGTGTCTTGGAGAGAACCGAGGTGTTACAAAATCGATGATACGAAAAGTTCCGCAACGTATCGTTGATTGAGATAAGTAAACCAAACTCTATTAACTGTTCAGAATGTATTATTTTCTTCCTGAGGGATTTTTTATTGTTATCCTAATAAACACAGCTACCTGTCACTCTTGAATAAGCTATAGAAACTAAAGGTAAAGGTAAAGTCTGTTTACGAGCCCAGTGGCCCACTAGGCCGGTGCTTAACTCCGGTTTCTGTAGCATAAAGCGACTAGGAGTATTTCTACTCCCTCTGGATGGGATGCCAGTCCATCGTAGGGTTATCCCCAGGATTAAATTGCCAGTACCCATTTATACACCTGGGTGAAGAGAGGCACTGTGAGAGTAAAATGTCTTGCCTAAGAACACAACACAATGTCCCGGCCGGGGCTCGAACCCGGACCACTCGATCCGGAGTCGAGCGCACTAACCATGAGGCCACCGCGCCTCCACCCATATAGCAATTAAAATGAGCTTTATATTTTTGTCCTTATTTAATGCCTCTTATGTTTCTTAATTCATCTTTGAACCCTGTCATTTACCACTGGAAGATGAGACACATTCGACACGCTATTATAAACATATTGCAAAAGATGCTGGGAGCAGAGATTGGCCATTTCGGATGAGCCAAAAGCAGTCTTGGAATAAAAATCAGCCATCTCGCGTAATTTACGACTGCATTGTTCTTCAATTTTCTCTCATTCTAAGAACTCATGCCACGAGAATAGGATTCCTTTTGTTGACGTTCTTCACTTTTGAAGGGAAAGATAACATTTTAGGTAGAAAGTGGAATCAGTTAGAGAATCACTGCCCGTAATAAGTAGACTTTTTACAGCTTAAGAATCGCTACACGTTCTTTGATCTGGAAAAGAGGTTCCTATCTGTTAAAGGCGAGTTAATATCATGAAAAAGTTGTTTTGCAATTATCTTGACCGCCTCCATCTTTTAATATGTCTGACGTAAGTTCTTTCTTTGTCATTGGTTATCGGCTTACATCATAAGAACCCACACCATCAGAAGGCCATTCCTTTTGTTCAAGACTACAGCTTTTGGGAGGAAAGCAACATTCTAGGCAGAAAGTGGAATCAGGCAAGGAATCGTTGCCCAAACTAAGGAAAATTGTCCTGCGGTCTAAAGAGTAGTTAGATACTCTTGACGTTCCTATTCATTTACAAGTGGGTTGATATCATGAATGAATTGTTTTGTAACGAGTCCTCGCAATTTTTCTCCATAGACGCCGAACTTAAAGATTTTCGTTCGACTTTGATCGCCAACTGTGTTGTCAACAGTTTTTTTACTTACACCACTATCATGTTAAATATCGTGACGATCTATGCCATACGCAAAACTTCGACAGTGCCACAAACTTTGAAAACTCTGCTGCTGAGTCTTGCCTGCTCTGATGTTGCGGTTGGTTTGTTTACTCAACCGATATACACTCTCTCTCTTGTCAAGTGGCTACAACCAGACAATCCAAGCTGTAATACTTACCGGTTGCTGAGGATTTCAAGTTACTTTTTTTCAGCTGCTTCGTTCTCTGGTGTTGTGGCTGTAAGTGTAGACAGGTTTTTAGCTGTTCATCTTCATCTCAGATACCAAGAGCTTGTAACTCATAAGCGTGTTGTTATTTTGGTGATAAGCATGTGGGTATGCAGTGCATTTGTTTCTTCGATGATATTGTGGGAGTTGCGCAGTACTCAGGATCTCATTCTTTTAGTTTGGGTAGCTTTTGGTTTCATTCTGACATTTGTGATGTACATCAGGATATATTTAACTGTCCGAAGACACAAGAATCAGATTCAGTCCATGCAAATTCGAGAGGAAGCTCAATCTGATGAGATGAAACATTTCGCTGTCCTTATTAAATCGACGGTTAACATATTCTATGTATATCTTTTGTTTTTATGTTGTAATTTGCCTTTTGTTATTTGCCGTGGTGTTATTCGAATCTATGGCTCGACTTATGCTTTCAGAAAATTGAATCTTTTCTCATGGACTTGTGTGTACCTTAGTTCATCTTTAAACCCTGTCATTTACTGTTGGAAGATGAGACACATTCGATACGTCATCATAAATATACTGCGAAAGATGTCTTGGAGCAGCAAGCGGCCATTTCGGATAGACTACAATCGATCATCAAGTGTCGTCCATGTTGATAACTGATCTACTCTGTGTGACTTACAAGGAGCGAGCGCGGTTTGTTGATGACAAATGAAATAGGAACAAACAAAATTGAACCAAAGAGAAAGGAAAATTGATGCTGATTATCGGCTATTGAGTGGATTGAAAACGATAATATATTGTTTGATATACTCGAAAACCAAACAGACAGCAAAAAGCATTGCATTTGCCTTTACAATTTTAACTTAGTCGAGGCAGAACTCTGCTATGAAAACGAAAACTGAGGTTGCTTTTGAGTTAGTGATTAGCCCGCAGATGTTTGTATGCGATTCTACAAAATACCTAACCAAGAAGTTTTGAGAACTTGAAATAAAGGACATTTTCTTATCTCCTTTCGCTTAGACGCAAATGACAGATAGGTTTTTGAATTATTTTAACATTTCTTTTCAATTTCTAGACAAAATGATGAGTCAGAGATGTGCGATAAAGAAAAAATTGGGCTGTAATAAAAGGTGTTTAAAATTTTATTTTGACAGACAATCGACAGCTTAAATTTCGGGCATATCTATGATGATTACATACGTTGCCATTTCAACTGCAAAATCTTGCCTCGATTCCTCCATTCGCGTATGCGCTCTGACGAAGGGCTAACGCTCGAAACGTCAGCTTTGAAACTCATTACGGTGGCCATTACATTATCAACTCAGTTGATAAAACCAAAATTATCTTGTTATTACTCCCCCACCGACGCTACACCAAAGTTTGTTTAGAAACTCATTCCCTTTATTCATAAACTAAACATTGTTTACTATTCAGAATGAATTATGATTTGAAGGTTTTTGCATGTTTTATTACTATTCCAATAAACATAGCTAGCTGTCACTCTGGAATAAACGAAAAAAAATAAAGTAAGCTTAGTATTTTTTCTTTCTCAATAACCCTCATGTTTTCTAACTCATCTTTAAACCCTGTTTTTACTGCTGAAAGATGAGACACACTCGACACGCTGACTCACTTAGGAACATATCACGGAGGGGAAATTAGCCATCTCGCGTAATTTACAGTCAGTATTCAAGTATCGTCCATGTTAATAACTGAATACCTCTGAGTGACTAAAAAACGAGACATAGAGAAAATTGTCGATTACAAAATACAATTGAACATCTTCACCGCCATCATCTGTTGATACGCCTGACGTAAGTTCTTTCTTTGTCATTGGTTATCATAACCTAGTGATATAGGTTCTTAGGTTGTAAGCCGGCGGCTCACAACCTAAGAACCCATAGCACTATAAGACCATTATTTTTTTTGAACACTATCACGTTGTGGGGAAAGGCACTTTTAGGCTGGAAGTAGAATTAGTTACGAAGAAATTGTCCTGTGTGCTGAAGAATCGCAAGACATTCTTGACGTTCCTTGTGAGTTAAATATCATGAGTGAATTAGTTTGTGACAAGTTATCGCGATTTCTCCCCATATACGCCGAACTTGCAGATCTTCGCTCTACTTTTATCGCCAAGTGTGTATTGAACAATTTCCTAACTTAGATCGCCATCATGTTGAACACTGTGACAATCTACGCCATTTACAAAACTTCAACAAGGACAATAACTTAACAAACTCTGCTGCGGAGTCTTGCCTGCTCTGATGTTGCTTTCAGTCTGTAAATTCAACCATTATACAGGTTTTTTTAAATAATATTTTATTTTTATGAAATGGCTTCAGTTAAAGGATCCTGGCTGTAACACTTACCGAGCGCTGAGTATTTCAGGTAGTTTATTTCTAGCTGCCTCGTACAGCGGTGTTGTGGCTGTAAGTGTAGACAGGTTCTTGGCACTTCATTTTCATCTCAGATATCGAGAGCTTCTAACTCACAAACGTGTTTTTCTTTTGATGATCGGTATTTGGGTGTATAGTGCATTTGTTTCTTTGATGAGATTGTGGGGGTTAGTCAGTACTTGGACTCTTATTTTTGTTTCTGCAGCTTTCTGTGTAATTCTCGCATTTGTGGTCTACATCAGGATATATTTAATTGTCCGACGGCACAAGATTCAGATGCAGTCCGTGCAAATACAAAACGGGTCTCAGTCTGATGAAATAAAAAAGACTTTGCCGTCTTCATTAGATCCATGACTTGGTATATTCTACGTATATCTCGTGTTTATAGTTTTTTGTTTGCCTGTTTTGATTTGCATTTCCGTTAATGGCATTTATGACTCGAGCGTCGTTTTAAAGAAACTTTTTCTCTCCTTACAGACTCTTGCGTATCTCAATTAATTTTTAAACCCTGTCATTTACTGTTGGAAGATGAGAAACATTCGACACTATCATGAACGTACTGCTGAACGTATCTTGGTGATTAAATCAGCTATTTCGGATAAACTACAATCGATCAGCGAGTGTCGTCTATTTTGAAAACTGATGGACTCTGTGTGAAATTGTAATTATGGATGCAAATGAAAGTAGACGTAGACACGATATTACTCAAGATGTTCTTCGCCCCTTAGAATAGGGATTGAAAACAAATAAGGGTAGTCGCGGAACTGAGCTTTGTATAGGGGTTTCTTTTATCCCTTGTAAGTTTTTCCGATGACTCAGAACTGTTTTGCAAAATCTCTGAAAACTAGCACTGACGACTGAATGACTTGCCAGTTTAAAATACAACAGAAGAAAACCTGTCTCATCCATTATTCTGCCTCAATAGCTCAATTTTGTATTGAACTACGCCGTAAGAGGGGGGAAATACGAATTTCTTCCTCTTAATAAACAGTAAACTCCTTTACCCCTCTTTAAGTGAAATTTGAAGAAAATTTTAAGCGAGCAGGTAATGAGAATGACAAAGATAATCAAGATTAGGGAACATGGTATAAAAAGCGAGATTTTCAAATAAATAAAGGTAAGAAATGAGTGAAGGGAACATACTTCCATGTCTTTCATTTGAAGATGAAAAAGTTAAATGGTCCTACGACTAAATGAGGAGCGTCACAGCAAGAGCGTCACGTTTCGTCCTCAGAAAGAAAAATAAACAGAAGCTGGTATTTAAGAGGTTAAAGAAAATTGATGGTAATAATTTCTATCGAGTGGATTAAAAAAATAAGGATGCTCGATACGGTTGAAAATTGAATGAAATAGGGAAAAACCTTTCGTTTTCCTTTACACTTTTGACAGAAAAACTAGGTCGAAAGAGAAAACTGAACATGAGAACGAAAACAGAGGCAGCCTTAGAGTTATTGATTACCTCGCACGAGTTTGCAGGTGGTTGTAGATAATACCTGAGCGGGAAGTTCTGAGAAATTAAAATCAAGCACCTTTTTCCTGGTTGTCTCCTTTCGCTTAGTTGAATAATTCATTTCCATTTCTAAGCGGAAAAAGTGGGTCAATAATTGGAAAAGTGTCAGAATATTAGTCTCTATGAAAAGTGCTAAAAAGTATATTTTGACATACAATCGACAGCCTAAAATTCATGTATATCTATTATGATTACGTGGCGATTTGAAGATTCATTTCAAAATCTCCCAGAGTATTTGTAACAGAGTAGATTTCTCCTGGCTTTCAGGGATAACGGGGAGGGGATCATTCGTCGCCTGTAGAGTATAAAAGGAGGGTGGGATAATTAAAAACTGACTGATCAATAATTAGGGAGGAGATCATAAAAATATTTCAGAGTATCACGGGGGATAATGTAAGTTTTATCTTGACATAACCAGAATCCTTCGGCCCTCTCCCCCCTTCTTTTTTTGCAGACGTGAAATAGAAACCAGTCCTGTAGAAAGATAATGGCCTGCTTGTAGGCGGTAGTTTGTGTTTGCCGCTCTGTGACGAGGGGCTACCGCTCGAAACGTCAGTTTTTAGGAGTTTGTTTTAGAATTATTGTACTGAGCGAGAATTTAAACGAGTTCAAGAAACTTACTTCTACTCGTGTTGAAGCGAACGGAGGTAACCAAGGAAAAAAGTTTAATCGTTTCCGATTGATACCCAAATTGCTTATGTTCCTTCATTTCATTGTTGATTTTAGTCTAAGTGAAACCTGCGTTTAATAGGGATTGTAAAAGAATCGAAATAGGAGAAAGGAAAACGTTATTGACACTTTTTTACTTCTGAGATGCAATAAAAATCCAGACGTAGCTCTTCACAAGAGGATGACAACACTGGTGGCTTTTATTGGACGTCAAGATATTAGACCAGAGATCTCTGCAGATGGCTCAGACGTGTGCTAAGGGGGAAAATTTTCACAATTCAATTGATTTTCGTGTT
Source organism: Stylophora pistillata (assembly GCF_964205215.1). NCBI lineage: Eukaryota > Metazoa > Cnidaria > Anthozoa > Scleractinia > Pocilloporidae > Stylophora > Stylophora pistillata. The sequence goes on from NC_142523.1 coordinate 22,683,759, forward strand.
AAACAGTTTACCCCAATTTTAAAGAAGTATGAAAGGAATACATGTGTTGTACAACACAAGAAGCTGTTATGTTAAACACGGTTTAAAATGATTAACTTCATAGAGGGGGCTTAATCGATGTGTGTTGACTTCAAATTTAGCACATTGAACAGAATAATTACAAGTTAATGAATAGTTAAAATCTACGGAAAATTCATACAGTTTCTCGTGTCTCTGTTTCTGTTTCTCTGATTACCATTTTAAGCATATTTCGCTGGTGTGAATGAGATATAAGATATACTCAGAAAATTAAGCCTTGTGAGAAAATTGTCGAAACTCATTTTGACAGTTGCCATGACATTTAACTTCGACTGTGATTAAGCATGTAAAGTACAATTGAATTTCCTGACTGCCTCCGTCTGCTGATATGCCCGACGTAAGTTCTTTATTTGTCATCGGCTTATATCATATTGTAACTGGCTTACATCTGAAGAACCCATATCATAATCAGTGTATACCTTTTGTTGAGCTTCATCACTTTTCCGAAAAAAAGAACATTTTATGCAGAATCACTGCCAACACAATTTTTTAAGTGCAGATTTTCTGAAGTAAAGAAAATTTGCTAAAAACCAATATCAAAGAGACGCTTCTTTGCCACTTCAGTATATGCTGGGTAACATGTACTCTACAATGTATCTTTTTGACTAGGACACTATTTAAGAAGAAAAGTTTAATAGTCTATAAAAACCACTCCACAGTTGAATTGATTACAACAGCTTTTACGACAAAGAAATAATTTCTTTTGAGAACTATTTACTGAAATTTATACATACGTGCCTTAGATATACCAAGTAGGATATGGCATATCTGACAGCGAGGGTCTATGGAGGGTCTATGGAGGGTCTATGTCTAGATCGATTATAGCTGAACATCTTACATTAAACCATGTTAATGGAAGGTCTATGGAAATTTCCATGCACATGTTTAGATCAATTATAGCTGAACATCTAACATTATACCATGTTAATGGAAGGTCAGATCTATGGAAATTTCCATGCACATGTCTAGATCGATTATCGCTGAACGTCTTACATTTTACCATGTTAGTAGAAGGTCTATGGGTTTCGAAGGCTGTCACAGCCGGGAAGTGGGCTGTGGGGGTGGGCTTCCACAGCCTATCGAAGTGCTTCCCACGGCGTGCGTCTCAAATAGCCTCTGACAGTCATAGTCCAACTCCTGGCCTCCACGCGGCGAAACTGGCACTAATGACAGGAGAAGGGGAGAAGGCGAGTCCCTGGCGCCTCATAACCAGTTGCCCAGGGTAGATGAGGCTCTTTAGCCGCGGTAAGGGCAACCCATCTAGGGGAGGGAAAACCCTGATTTCAAACCTCCGCTGCATTGAGGCTATACCTGATCGTAGGAAAGGCTTCAGGAGTAAACCTCGAGGTTAAATCCGGAGTGGAGCCCCTAAGGCGAAAGGCAGATGCACAGCACTACCTTCCGGCAGCTCCTGCGGTGAAACTGGCCCCAAATTGTAAAGGTTCATCCTTTCCCTTGGACTCAGCCAGCGGAACCGAGAGGGGGACACTGAAGTGTGGGCAACCCAGCGTCTCCATATTAACCTGCCCAGGCCTTCAGTGCAGACTAGAGAGGTCACTCCAGCGGTTTTGGAAGATTCCGGCACAACACGGGATGAGGCAGTTCACCGGTTCTAAGCTTCTGACCGATTGGCGTAGGTTGAAGCGCCAGGGACCTCATCCGACGGTGGGAGAAGACCTCGTAGCTTCATCGGGTAACTACCGCCTGGATCAAGCTGGGCAGCCCCCAGCCAGTAAGGTGCTGCCCCGCCATGGCTCGCCTGCTCTACTGGGTGTGTAGGGCTTAGGGGACCTCCCCGACAAGCGAGTCACAACTTTGCACCAGGCAGTCACAAAAAGAAAACATTAACGAAGACTTCAGCTCTTCGTATCGGAAGCTGGAACGCTCGCACTATGTGCCCTGGTCTCTCTGCTGATCTTTAACAGATAGACGACTCCCGCAAGACCGCCATCATCAATAAGGAACTGACACGGCTTAACATCGACGTTGCCTGTCTCCAGGAGACTCGGCTGGCCACCAGCGGCTCTCTTAGAGAATTAGACTACACCTTCTTTTGGCAAGGCTTGTCCCAGGACGAGCCAAGGCAGCATAGAGTAGGTTTTACTGTGAGGAACTCGCTGCTCGCCACCACAGAAACGCCGACTTGAGGCAGCGAAAGAATCCTAGTCCTCCGCATGAAGACATCTACAGGGTTTGTCAACTTCCTGTCTGTTTACGCCCCGACCCTCAAATCCAGCACAGAGGCCAAAGATCAGTTTTACGAAGCCATGGAGGAAACAGTGTCCCAAATACCCCGCTCCGAAAGCGTATACCTGCTAGGTGACTTCAACACACGCGTTGGATCCGACTGGCAAGCATAGCCTGCCTGTCTCAGCCATTTCGGTGTTGGCAAGTTAAACGAGAATGGGCAGAGACTGTTGGAACTCTGCTGCCACCATGGCCTCTGCATCACCAACAGCTACTTCAAGTACAACGAGCTGCACAAAGTGTCTTGGAGACATCCCCGGTCCCGCACTGGCACCAGCTTGACCTTGTCATTACCAGGAGAGCAGACCTCAACAGCGTCCTCCACATGCGAAGCTACCACAGCACAGACTGTGACACAGATCACTTCCTTGTTGGCAGCAAGATCAGGCTGAAGCCCTGTAAGATCCATCACGCCAAGACAGAGGGTCGCCCCCGCATCAACAACTGCGCTACTGCCGACCCAGCTAAGGCTCAGAGCTTCGTCGAGACCCTTCAGAAAAAGCTTGCTAACCAGCATACAACCGATGACACGGACGCCGAATGGTGTCACCTCCGGGATGCTATCTACGACTCGGCCATGTCTGCGTTCGGAAGAAAAGCACACAAGAATGCTGACTGGTTCGAGGCGCACTGGAAAGAAATGCAGCCAGTCACGGAAGCCAAAAGGATAGCCCTTCTGGCTTACAAGCAGAACCCTTGCCACAGCACACGCGACGCTCTTAGAACAGCTAATAGCAAGGCCCAGCAGACCGCCCGGCACTGTGCTAACAAGTACTGGCAGAGCCTGTGCGCCAAGATCCACACACCTGCCGACTGTGGTTATACTAGAGGGATGTATGATGGGATCAAGACAGCCACTGGCCCCACGAGCATCAAGACAGCACCGCTCAAAGCGAAGTCTGGCGATGTCATCACCGATGAGAGCAAGCAGCTGCAGCGTTGGGTCGAGCGCTATCTCGAACTCTACTCGACCCAGAACATCGTGACTGACGCTGCCCTTGATGCCTTGCCCAGACTACCAGTCATGGAGGAGCTTGACGAGATGCCCACACTGTAGGAGCTCAGCAAAGCCATCGACAACCTTGCCTGTGGCAAGGCGCCAGGGAAGGACAGCATACCATCAGAAGTGCTAAGGCACGGCAAGCCTTCCATCCTCCAGCCGCCTCACGAGCTCCTCCGCCAATGCTGGGTGAAAGGGCACATCCCACAAGAATGAGAGATGCAAGTATAGTCACCCTCTACAAAAACAAGGGTGACCGAAGCGATCGTAACAACTATCGCGGCATCTAACTCCTCAGCATTGTAGGCAAAGTTTTTGCGCGTGTCACTCTAAGTCGCCTACAGAGTCTCGTTTTACAAGTTTACCCAGAATCCCAATGTGGGTTCAGAGCCGCCAGGTCCACAGTGGACATGATCTTCTCCCTCCGTCAGCTGCAGGAGAGGTGTCGTGAGCAGCAGCAACCATTGTTCCTCGCTCTCGTGGACCTGACAAAAGCCTTTGACCTGGTCAGTCGAAGTGGGCTCTTCCAGATCCTTCAGAAGATCGGCTGCCCACCAAAACTCCTTGCCATCTTCGCCGCCTTCCATGAGGACATGCAGAGCACCGTCTGCTTTGATGGAGCCACCTCGGATGCCTTCCCAGTCAGAAGTGGAGTAAAACAGGGCTGCGTTCTGGCACCAACTCTGTTCGGGATTTTCTTCTCGATGCTACTCCAGTATGCCTTTGGCGACTGCTCGGATGTTGTATACATTCGGACAAGGGCAGACGGCAATCTCTTTCACATTGTCAGGCTCAGCGCCAAAACGAAGACCCTTGAGGTGCTCATCCGCGAGCTGCTGTTCGCAGATGATGCTGCCCTGGCGTCTCACAGCAAGGCAGGCCTCCAACGCTTGGTTGATAAGCTGTCTCACGCCTGCAAAGAGCTCGGCCTTACCATCAGCCTAAAGAGGACCAACATCTTTGCCCAAGATGCCCTGACACCTCCCGTCATTACAATCGACAGTACTGAACTGGAGGTGGTGGCCTCTTTTACTTACCTGGGGTCCACAGTGTCAAACTAGACATCGCTAGACGTCGAGATGAGTTCAAGGACTGCCAAGGCAGCGGGAGTCATGGCCAAACTCAGCAAAAGAGTGTGGAACAACGAACTGCTGAGCGAGAGGACCAAGCTGCAAGTCTACCAATCTTGTCTCCTTTCCACACTCCTCTATGGTAGCGAGTCATGGCCCACATACACCAGACAAGAGAAGCGGCTCTACGGGTTCCACCTCCGCTGCCTTCGGTGTCTCCTCCAGATCAAATGGCAGGACAGAGTCCCCGACACCGAGGTCCTTGGGCGAGCCGACATGCCTAGCATCGCTACACTACTCATCCAAAGACGCCTACGGTGGCTAGGCCATGTACACCATATGGACTCCCGGTCGCTTGCCAAGACAAGTCCTCTATGGGGAACTGCAGGAGGGCGTCCGACGCACGGGCCGACCACTCCTTCGCTTCAAGGATGTTTGCAAGCGCGACCTGCAACTCACTGAAAATAACCCCAACACCTGGGAGATCCTTGCGCCAGACCGGAACGTCTGGCGTCGCGGTGTGAAGGACGGAGCTCACAGGGCTGAGATGAAGGCGAGGGCCGAGGCGACTATCAAGAGGGGGACGAGAAAGAAACGTCAAGGATCAGTTCAAGAGGCCACCAACTACATCTGCACGAGCTGCAACAAAGATTGCCACTCAAGAATCGGGCTTTTGAGCCACTGAAGAGCACGCCAACACTTATGCGCTGACCATCGCCTCTCCGAGACGAGGATGCCATACAGAAGGTCTATGAAAATTTCCATGCAAAAGTGGGAATCGATTGTAACTGAACATCTAAGATACGTCATTTTATCATACAGAAGATCTATGGAAATTCCCATGCACAATTGTCTGGATCGATCATAACTGAAAAATTATTTCATTTGTGACATGTTGCTGGAATATCCATGGAGATTTCCATGCACATTATGTGGATCGATTATAGCTGAACATCTTAAATTTTACCATGTTGATGGAAGATGTATGGAAATTTCCATGCAAATGGTTGTGTGGATTAAAGCTATATTGAAGATCTTATATATTACCAAGGCAATGAAAGATATAAATTTGCGAGCACAGGTGTAGATAAATTTTAACTAAACAATTTTTAAATTTTCCATGTTACTGGAAGATTTATGGAAATTTCCATGCAAAAGAGGGAATCGATTCAGTAGATCTATGGAAATTTCAGTTGGCCAGATCAAGGGAGGTTTGTAGTTTCCGTCAAGATTAACTTAAACAATCTATGCTACCTCAGGCACAACTCCTTCAAAGTTATCTACCTCAGTGACCACAGCCGTCTACCTCCTATAAGCTCCACTGTGCACCTGCAATTGTAAACAAATTATAAATTGAGGCAAGTTATCTACACAACTTAATTAAATTCAAAGGACAATTATGTGAAAGCCTTTTGATAGGCAAGTGTGTGTGTGGTCACAAGTAAAGGAAAATTCAGCTGTGGCTGACACTATTTGAATAAAACACATGATGGAAAGGTTTGGTGGGCACGTACACTTTAGCCAAAATAGTTAAGTTTGCATGAGTAGGAGGCTTGAGTTGAGCATACATTGTATGTCTTAATTTTGAGCCTAAATCACCTCTCGCACAGGAGCAGCTTGAGTTCTGACCATATCATGCATGCATCCACATCCTCAGGGACACCTTCAGGTTTTTTCCCCAGAAAACCCACACTATTCCCAGCAGCCTCGAATTGTTTTTGTCTTTCTTTAACTCTTTCCTTGTTTGTAATGATTTATTTCAATGGCCAAGTAACTGTCCCGTTTCTGGCGGATGCCATCTGGTATCTTCGGGGTCCGCAAGTAGTGATGCCCAATCTTCTTTATGTCGTTCCAAAAACAATCCATCCTCGGAGACCTAGGGGCTGCGAGTCGATTTCAAGTTGGAGCAGAAGAGCCCCTGGGGACATTGCCTTACAAGACTAGTTCCAAACGGTCGCAGTCGTTCTGGCATCTGATTGGTGCCAGAAAATCCTTGTGCTATTTTGCCCAATCAGAGTGAAGTGTGCCTTAGAGTCCTTTCGTGTGTTTTAACACGGACATATACGAGACGTTTAGTTGCTCGCCATGATTGTTTGGGCCGTGCGACGAAGGTTTGCTCGAGGTGAAAAGTCTCAGTCTCAGCATACAATGTAAGAGATATCGATCAGATTGTCAACGAAAATCTTACCGGAAATTATACTGAATACTCTCGCAGGTATCATAAGAGACGTGTTTAAGAGTTTGCCAGGTTTGTACAAAACATAATGGTTGCAAGCGTTAATATGTCGCTTTAAACTTTAGAAAAGATTTAAGCTTAAATCTTTCTAGATTATTTGTATAATTTGGTGTAACTGAAACTTTGCCTGAATTCTGTGAAGTTATTCGTCGCACGGGCCACGCAGGTATGTCGAGCGCGTAACTGGCGCTTACGCAGCTTTCTGTGCGTGCCAAAATCTAATCTAATCTTTGCTTGAAAAAAAGAGAAAAGCTAAGTGTGGAAACTTTTGTTTATTGGATGTGGGTAGATGACCCTGTACTAAGCTGACATTTACAATAGAGCAAACCCACCCTTTCCATCCAATATTTCTTGGTCTTTGGTTTTGTTTTCCCGAATGAAAGCAGCATCGATTCCCAGTAATCAAAGGTATTTAACTTGGTCTTCAACAATCGACAAAAGAGGTGAAATGACAATGACCAAGGGACTACAAGAGAATCCGTGGCCTTTCGAGCTCAAGAATTTGAACACTCTTGGTAGCAGTTGAAAGATTAAGTTCTTTCCAAACCCCTTCGGTACCTATTCAAAAACATCTCCTTCCCACGATGTTCTCGATAATAAGTTTTTGTTCAGATTTTAATTAGCTAACCGGAAACACAGCTAAGCTTTCTCCAAGCGCTTGCTGGCGGTCTTCCACGAACTTATCGTTCTCTGCAACCTTGGCCATATTATGAAAGACTTTACAACAAAACGAAGATCAGATTTTGGCGAGCACAGAAAGCTACGTAAGCGAAAGCGCCAGTTGCTCGACATACCTGCGTGGCCCGTGCGGCGAAATAACTTCACGGGGATTGGCAAAGTTTCAGTCAAAGCAAATTATACAAAAAATCTAAAAAGATTTAAGCTTAAATCTCTTTTAACGTTTAAAGCGACATATCAATCCCTGCAACCATCGTGTTTTATACGAACCTCGCAAAATTTTAAACACGTTCTCTTGTGATACCTGCGAAAGTATTCAGTATCATTTCCGGTGGGATTTTCGTGGACAATCTGATCGATTTCTCTTACTTTGTGTGCTGAGACTGAACTTTTCACCTCGAGCAAACCTTCGTCGTACGGCCCAAACAATCATGGCGAGCAACTGAACGTCTTGTATATGTCCGTGTTAAAACACACGAAAGGACTCTAGGGCACACTTCACTCTGATTGGGCAGAAAAACACAAAGATTTTCTGGCACCAATCAGATGCCAGAACGACTGCGACTGTTTGGAACTAGTCTTGTAAGAAAATGTCCCCAGGGGCTCTTCTGCCCCAACTTGAAATCTACTCGCAGCCCCTGGGTCTTCGAGGATGGAAACAATCTTGATCTGAAATACTTTTCAATTTCTGATCTGAGCCACTGAAGCTCAAGCTTCTCTGTATCTAGTGACTTACAGTAATACCATCAAGCTGTAACAGATATCAATTTGCGATTTTTCAAATAGTACTTGTCATTGTTACTATTTTTATTATTATTATTATTATTATTATTATTGGTCTTGCTAAGAATTAAAATGTAAGATCATCACACTCCAGCTGAGCAAAACAGGTAATATCTTCAATGTATGAACAGAGTATAATTATTAATGGAAAGTATTGAAATACATATATATGAACTGCGGTTATGAAACGTATATGTGCACGATCCTTTGCAGTAAAGCACTATTTAAGCAATAGTGAAAATCAGAGCTGAAAAAAATTCAGGCCTGTACGGGATTCGAACCACTGACCTCTGCGATACTAGTGCAGCGCTCTACCAATTGAGCTAACAAGCCAACTGGGAGCAGGCCATCAAATTAATACGTTTCATAACCGCGGTTCATATATATGTATTTCATATGTTTGTTGTTTGATTTATCATCTTACGGGTTTATGTCGAATTAATTTGATGGCCTGCTCCCAGTTGGCTTGTTAGCTCAACTGGTAGAGCGCTGCACTAGTATCGCAGAGGTCAGTGGTTCGAATCCCGTACAGGCCTGAATTTTTTTCAGGTCTGATTTTCACTATTGCTTAAATAGTGCTTTACTGCGAAGGATCGTGCACATATACGCAAATGGAAAGTATTGTTGAGATTTTTTGTTTAAATTCTTCATTCTCCATTGTACAGCAGATATTTCCACTTATTTTCACTACAGTTAACCACTGTTCTGGAACAGGGTTTACTGGTTTCCAGTTTTCCTTTTTGTCGCTCCCCCAGTTCTTGAACTGCGCATAACGACTTTTCCTGAAGGAGCTTTTGTAAATTTAAAAGCATGAGGATTTGAGATGTCGTGGAGCACAGTTGAAAAGGGCGACATCCACTCCTTCACAACAAAAACATGCTCAACCTCTACAGCCCTTGGAGTTGGGGTGTAACGACTCCCAAAGGAGGTCACAAGTTCTACCAATTAACAAGAGAAAACATTTTAAGATATTGTATCCATCCATATTGTCAGGAGAGGACATCAATCGATTGAAGGCTTAAAATATAGCTACATGACCATCTCAATAGTTATACAAATCTACTCTTCTGCAGATATTTTCTTTTCATTTTGTTTGTTAATGGGATTACACCAGCTTACATATATATGGTGTCAATGTCAAATGGCAGGTGGTCAAATTTTAAAAGATAATTTCAGAACAGTCATTTTCCAAGCTAGAAGTTCACTGATTGCATTCCTCCTAACAGTACCTTTAAAGGTTCTTGTGTCCTTCTTTACCAGAATTAATCAGTATTAAGCTAAATTCTCTTTCAGAGCTTTCAGATCTGAAATCAAATTTCACACTTACCCTGGGTTATCTTAACACAGCTTTGAACAACCCGGCCCTGGTCAACAGCTTCATGAGTGTGTCCAACCATTAAGAAATTTTGTTTTACCTGTAAAGACAAAAATTGGATTTGAAGGAAATTTTTTTGATGATCACTGTAATCCCCACCCCATACTGCCAGTAGATTGTCGCAAATCATTAGTTATAAATTATTAAGATAGACTATTCACTGAAATTTATCACTTTTCAAACTTCATTTCCTTATGAGCATTACAACGTACATACCTTAAACTCGATCGAGGCTTCCCTTTGCAGACCTCTCAAGTCTCACGATTTTGTCGTGAGACTCACGATTTTCAGTTCAATCTCACGGTCTCACAACGAGACAGACAAATCTCACGATAAATGTAGGCGCAAACTAAAAGGATAAATTTTTGTATAATTTCATTTATGGCTTGCTAGAGGTGATTTTTTTGTGCCAATTCTGTGCAAATCCGTCACAAATCAAGCTGTTACGTTCTTCGTCCGTCTGTTCGCTGGAAACACCGTGAGTTGTCCAGGACCATATACAGAACACCTGTTCCAAACTAGGTGATCATAACCAGTCTCTCGCATTTTGACACTACACGTTTTCAAAATGACGGCAATTGATGAACCCGATGAATATTTAAAGATTTTTTCTATGTTGTTCAGATCCACATATGTTTTAAGTAAACTATGAGCAGGAAAAAAAAACTTTCTCTTAATTTAAGAACCTGCGTTTACTTGGTTTTGTCTGCCAGTCGACAAATCTCCAGATTTTTTTACATCAGTCTCCATATTTTTGGTGTTTTGAGGTTGAGAGGTCTGCCTTTGTCCACTAAGACATTAAGGGATGCTTTGAAGGTCACTAGGAAACAAACATGAGGAATTGCGTTATAAAGGGATGGTTACAAATGCGTTTTATTTAATTTAGTCTGATATATGATTTAGATAATCTACGAGAAGAAACTTGTTGGTACAACTAAAGGACAACATAAGGTGTACTGTACCTTTCAATTGGTTTGGCATGCATCCATAGCCAATTAAGTGCGATTTGCCTTTTTTGCAGCGAGTTATAGCCCTGAAGATTCGTATGTATCATGCACATCTCTGCAAGATCCATGGCTTCTAAGCATTTCTCAGCACAACATTCAGATTTTGTTGCCATAAATATAAAGAATCCCACAGAATTGACGAATATCTCGTAAATTATGAGTCGATATTAGCCTAAACCTCGGACGGTCTGAATCTACTTGCTCAAATATCCGTGAAAATTCCGAGAGAGCGCTTTTGGATCGTCTGAGAAGCAGGCTAAATAATCGCCTTCGTACCTTAATTTTGCAGTAAATGACTGTCGTATGTCGATCGTAAACAACAAAACAGCGAAAACAAATCACCCAAGCAGCCTCTTTTCCTCTCTCTACCAAAAACGACCCAAACGTTTACTCTTCCCCACTTCTTCTTCTGTATATGGCATAGCCAGCAACGAAATAGTATTGGCTGATTGTTTTTTTTGTTTTTGTTTGTTTGTTTGTTTTTTTTAAGTTGACTGTTTTGGTGTTTACGTCCACTCTGTAATGGTTATTTCGAACCCTGTCTCTCTAATAAACGACACCAAGGAATGCGTGACGATATGTCATTGCGGGAGTTCGTGATACATCCTTATCTAATTACCACAATTATCGCTTTGGTTAGAGCCTCACCTTCTTTCAAAGAAGCAGCATCACACTTCTTGCGATCGCAACCTCCAGGTTTCTTTCACTTTGCGAACTTTTCCTTCTGTAGAAACGTGTCTCTTTGTTCATTAAGCTAGAAATGCATAATTTGGTTAAGATGACAACAGTACTAAGAAGGTATGATGTGTCTTTGTCAGATATTTTAAAATCAGAACTTGAAATATCTTGTATTATCAGGTCAGGCGGCATTCATTCCACCTTCCCCGTACATAGCAGAGGCTTAAAGTAAGCAACTGAATAAGAAAAATTACGTAAACTCGGCTCTTCATGTTACAATTCTTGTTTACATCAACAAATTTATCAAAATGCATCGAGATGAAATTGCCTTTTTTGTTGATCCTCTAACTTCCCAACACACGGTAGTTTATAGATTAGGGCGTCAAGATTGTTCCAGTATCCTGGTTGCTGTATTATGGATTTAATTTATGACGCTCCCCTTTGCAAAGCAAATCCAGCTCACTATCTAATACGTCCTCTTCACAATGTTCAGTCTTCATACTTGCTTTGTGTTCGCCGCCCAAAGCCCAGTTGAATTCCCGGTCCTCCGCTACGTCTAAAGTCAGAAACTTGTCAAATTCTTTTAAAATGGGGCAAAACCTCTGATCTTCAACTGTGATAAAATGAGGTTTTAGTTCTCTAATTTTTTCACGTTTCCGGCGTTGGGTTTTTGAGGTCAGTTCGTTCCTATCTCGTTTTTCCCTTTGGATAAGTGGGAAAAATTCACTTTTGGAATACACTGATATATTGTATTCTCAGCGACGTCCACGATTTTAGCATCATGTGAAACACTGGAGGAAAAATACTTGAAGGAGCTCTTAATTGCTCTTTGGCTACGTGAATACGTATGGAATTGTACAGACGGTACAAGCTGGCAAGCAGTTTTCCGGCTATTCACTATTCACAACGAGATCTGTTACTTTGAGAACATCTAAGAATTCCTCTACTTTTCCGCCTAGATCAACTGCGGTGTTTCTGAATTGGAGAATTATTATCCTCAAACATAAAGAGAAACGTTCTGTTTTTGAAGTTAGGGAAGAGCTGATTAGAAATGTTGCCTTCAAAGTTGCCGCTTCGTGCCTTGCTACCGTTGAAGCTTGCATTTTCAGAAAGGACCACATTGTCATTGTCCTCACAACCTGCAGCGCTAGAAGATTCTACTTCTTGTTCTTTGGAAGCTCTATGCTCAGGCGAGAGTGGTGCAGTTTTTCAGCTCTTGAAGAGTCTAACGATTCGCACTCGATCTAGGCTTCCCTTTTCTGTTTAGCAGGCTTGCTTACTAAGAGAGGTTAAAATACCTCCACGGCTGATTCTTCTATTCTCGTAGCTCCGCTCTCAAAGATCTCTTCAGTAACTGATGTTTCTACCAAAGGCTCTTCGGCGAAACTTGAAAGAATCGAGTGACAGAGGCTCTTCTGCAACCGAACTGGAGTAATCCATGTCCATAGCCGTTCATGTATTCCTATTTCAGTTTAAAAAAACTAACGATTTCCTCGACAGTGTGGTGCGGCTGTCGGAAATTTCAAAACTCCTACGTCATCGGGCATACAAAAGAATTTCGTATGGGGTGTGCATATTAACCAATAAACAAACGATACGGGTTAAATTATCTCAGTTCAAAGTAGCCGTCGTACATTCTTCAGAGTTCATGCAGGTCAGCTATTTGACTAGTCGCCCTCGCAGCCGTTTTTAGTCTCGTCACGCAACGCTTCTCCCCACAAACGGCTGCTCACATTCGAACAACATTCCTTTCCGCTACTTCAACCAATCACTATTTGGGTTACATATGTTGAGAACTGTGCGCGCCAAAGTAGTCTAACCAATCATATTGTTTGTTTCATCTTCAAGTTCAAAGCTTTCAAAATGGTGTCCTTTGAAGAAGCGTTTGATGTTGTTAGTAATACATTTCGAATTCCTAGTTTAAATGCGCAGCAAAAAACTGTAATTAGGAAAATAGTTGAGGAAAGAAAGGATGTATCTGTCAATCTTCCTACTGGTTTTTGGAAATCTCTCCTGTATGAAGCACTACCACTCGTGTTTGATCTTACCTCACAAGGGCCTGGTCATATCATCGTCGTTGTCTCACCATTGGGAAAAGCCTTATGAACGACCAAGTGTCCCATTTGAGGGAACTAGGGCTAAAAGTAGGTAACATAAGCTCACTTGAGGATGGCAAACGCATTCGTGTTGAAAGCGGCGAATATTCCTTAGTTTACGGATCCCCTGAAGCGTGGTTAAAGAACGAACGCTGGAGATTTATGCTGACAAACTCTGTGTATTCCAAAAAACTCTGTGCCATTGCTGTCGATGAAGCGCATGTTGTAAGACAGTGGTAAGTGTTTAACTAAAAACGAGTCTGCAGCAAAATGTTATGTTACATGTATGTTTTAAATTCAGCAGTATAAAGGAAAGGACAATAAGAATGTAAATAATGTAAATAGAAAATGTAAATTGTTTAGTCAGTATTAGTATTACACTGTGGCCTTATTTTGGTTATCGTTATTTTATTCTGTCTGTGTTATATTACACATGATCACCTGTAAAAATATTGAGTCTAAATACAAGACATTATCATCGCAGTATACACTTCTGAATGCTTCAGATTACCGATAAAATTGATCAGATACGATGAATATATCAGGTTCATATATTTTGAACTGCGGTACTAGACACGTATGATGCACGATCCTCGCAGTAGAGAGCGCTATTTATGCAATAACGAAGTTCAAACCTGAAAAAAATCTGGCCCATACAGGCCTGATTTTTTTCAGGTCTAATTTTCGCTATTGCATAAATAGCGCTCTCTACTGCGAGGATCGTGCATCATACGTATCTACTACCGCAGTTCAAAATATATGAGCTTCATATATTCATTGTATCTGATTTATCATCACGGGCTTGTTACGAATCAACTTAACGGCCTGCTCCTTGTTGGCTTGTTAGCTCAATTGGTAGAGCGCTGCACTAGTATCGCAGGGGTCAGTGGTTCGAATCCCGTACAGGCCTGATTTTTTTTCAGGTCTGATCTTCACTATTGCATAAATAGCGCTCTATACTGCGAGGATCGTGCATCATGCGAATAAAATTGATGTTGGGTGCCATGGTGTAGCCAATTTGATTTTCACTACTACATAGATAAAAGCTAAACTTTTTAAAATTTTATACCCCTAGACCCTAAAAGTAAGTAAATTTCCCATCAACCTATTAAAACTATGCTTGAAAGTAACGTCGTTTAGGGAACTTAGTCTGACAGGATCTGTCCCGACACAAATAAAACCTAAAAGTTTTAAGAAGGCAGAACCCTAGACCCTAAAATGGAGATAAATGTCCCATCAACCTATTAAAAACCTATGCTTGAAGCTAACGTTGTTTGAAGAACTCAGTCCGATAGGACCTTGAAAGTCCTGGCAATGTTAAAGGAGCCAGAGACTACAGCTCTCTGCATGTTCCTTAGCACTGAATGACAGTATTATTGTTATTATTATTACATTATTAAAATTAATATTTTTTTCATTATTATATTATTATTATTATTAGAAATTTCATTATAGATTAATGCTGTCTTTTTTCCTTATGATGGGTGGGGGAACGTCACAAGATAATTAAATGGAAGCATTCTGTGAGTCTTCAACCTTCTGAACATCAAAAGTGCAGAAGAAATTAAGGAAAGTCAAAATAAATCAAATGTTGCTTATGTTGTGCAGTATATGGATAAGGACATGGAACTGGAATTCTACTTTGGCTGGCTTACTGATGAACCTAAACAGAGTCAGGAAAAAACAGAAAGAACTATTATTTATTGCCAGACTATAAGATAATGTGGTTTACTTTATGCTACCATTAATGTTTTACTTTAATGTTAATTGGAAATGATTCAAAACATGTGCTTGTTGAAATGTTGCATTCCTGCACTCCTGAAGCCAATAAGCATAACATTTGGGAGTCCTTTCAGTCTGACAATGGTACCATCTGGCTACTAATAGCAACAATAGCCTTTGGAATGGGCGTTGACTGCTGAAGTCTTCATAGAGTCATACATTTTGGACCCTCCAAGAATGTGAAGTCAGGTGTTCAGGAAACTAGTAAGGAAGAAAGGGATGGCCACTAAAGTGTTGCATATTTTTTTTTACCATGGAGTTATGTTAAACCATATTGATGCCCATATGAAGTTTTTCATTGTGGACAATATGTCATTGTCACACCTAGAAAGCTCAGTATTGGAAGAGGAAAATGCCAATGATTCATGCGATGATGATGTAATGCCACCAGTAGTATTGGCAACTGTTGAGAATATGGCATTGGATCACTGATTACTAATGAGTGACATTAACGTGTTTGATTTAACTGTATCATGTACTGGGCAGAGGCAGATTAAGGACTTAAAGAAAGAGGGCCAAAGGGCAGGGAAAAAAAGTTGGCAAAAACAGAACACAGAATGGTGGAAATCACTGCGGGGGAAGGGGGCTGGGGCGAACAGTACAGCTTCTTTGGCCCTCCTACTACATTGTGGTAAGAAAATGAGTGATCTCATAAATTCATCATATTTTTAAATCAGATTACTGGTCAATTTCATTGTCTGATTAGTGACTTAAAATTAATTGTGTGCTACTCATACTCTATCATAGCAATTGAAAGTTTTGTCATGTGAAGTCACAAAAGATGGAACATCTGTTTGAGATTAGTTACATTTCACTTGAGAAGAAATTACTGTATACATGTACATGTAATAGAGAAAAATAATTTATGATAATGGTCTGAGGTTTGATTAAGAATGCTATGAAAGATTCCATGGATTATATTGATCAATTGATTCTTTGAAAATTGAATCTCTTCATTGGTGCTGCTGGCAGTATCAAATTGTATTCTACTTGCATATTGAGCAAAAATTTTAGACTGCTATTAGTCACTATGCAGTGAGATTGCAAATCTTTCAGACTTTTGAATAGATCAGATTCGTATGGAGAAATTTATATCAACTTCATTTATATCAGTAGTTGCAGCACCTGGGTACTTCTTGGGTTAAAATCTGGGCTAACAGAATTTTTCAGGGTCCTGTTTTGACATATTTTGGCTGTAACAGTTTGTCATCATTGGCACATACTTGTCACTAGGCTCTCATATATTGTACATTTGTGTTGTTCCAGACTATTCATAGACTACTTAACACTGCAGTGGCATACTGAATAGACAGGGTGAATTCTCAAAAGCTATGGACTACAGAATTCAATTTCCCATGAGGCAACAAAAAAAAGTGTTTTGTTTACTCTGTTTATTTAGCCCTGATACCCCTAGCATGTTTTTCTTGTGTTTGTTTATCCATTGTTATAATTTTGAGGCATCTAAATCAATACACCAATAGAACCAATAGGAAATCTTTCCGGAGTATGACGTCTCTGTTGGCTGATCGTGGTAGAAATATTAGAATTGGTTGTAGCATTAGAGGTACAAGTCGTATTGATGAGATCGAATTGTAAACATTTCTAGGTTTTCCCACGGCACGAAACTTGGATTTCTCCATCGTCGCTCTCAACGCTCAATGAGCGCTCCTTTCTGGGAAGTTTTCGATCCTTGAAGATTCCCTTCAATTCATCTATGAGCTCCTCAAGATGATCAGAGGCCTTTTTGAACTTGATCAATCGTCGGTAGCAAGCTTTACAAACTGACAACTCGCTGGTCGCTGAATAGCAGCTCACATTCACATCCAGACAGGAACTAATATTCGCCGGAAAATCAAAAGAACTTCTTCCATAAACATAAATTGTTTCTTTTCTCTCAACTGAAGTGGAACAAATAAAACAACGATCACTTTGCAAAACCTTCTTCAGCGTTTCCTCCAGCAAGAAACTACGATGAAATGCAGAATTTGATAACGCGGGAATAACGATATTGATTACAATCTCTTGCGCTCTGATTGGTCACATAAGAAACAATGTCATTGATCTCATTGGTGCAAAGACAACAAAGGGAAAGGAATGTTGTTCGAATGTGAGCAGCCGTTTGTGGGGAGGAGCGTTGAAAAGATATGGCAACAACACGTGGTAGAGGGTCCTCACTACCTTACTCGAAAGAAGGAAAAAGGGAAAAGCGGCACCATTCCAGCAGAAAGTGGTACTTCGCGAAAGCAGAAAACGGAGAGGTACGCACGCTTTATCATCTCAATAAGTCACCCATTCTAGCGCAGGATGGCACTGATCCTGGGTCTGTTGTCCACATGAAGCCCGCGAGTGAAGATCTAAGGAAACTCAAGATACGTTTCGTTTCGAGAATTCTGACAATTTTAAGCTACAGCTAGAAGAAAAGAGAATTTGCTCTAAGAAAGATCATTTTGAGTTTGTACAAGATAAAAATCATTTTTTTATTGTGTAATAGGAAAGTAAGATTGAGGAAAAAATGTTCTCGTGTCTTAGATTAGCTGCATTTGATTTGGCTTCCAAAATGGTCCCCACTGAGTAAACTTGACTTGGCCTATCTATGGCAATGGATTTCCCACCTTTCGACGTTTAGCTTACTCTGACCATTGACTCTTATTTTTTTTACTACCTACCTACCAACCTCGTTCCCAGGGTCTCTCATCTTCCCGCCCTCTGGAGCGAGCGAGGAGAGACCCTGGTTTAGACTGGTCACGTGTTTAGAGAGCAAAAAAATTCCTTAGGGACGAGTCGTTTTTTTGATCGAGTTTTGCCTCGTATCCTTTGTCATCTTCAAATCGACGCTATCGTTGTTCAGGTCGCTACGCTTTATAGCAGCCTTCAAGTCGCTATATCTCGGAGTTGGTATTGTAACCTTAATTTAAAACCCAAACAAGTCCAGTGTTTAAAAGCGATGTATTCGAGCAGAGATGTTGTGGCCGTTTTACCGACGGGATACTGTAAATCTTTTATTTTTCATCTTCTTAATTCTTCACTCTTCTTCGAGGAGTTAAGCAGTCAACGACCTGTACCTCCCTTGTCATTTCATCCAGTTGTTTATGTTGTTTCGCCTTTGAATACCTATATTAAAGATCAAATAAGAACGAGCACCGGCAGCCGTAGGTTATTTTGTGACTAAATTGAACACTTGCACGTGAAATTATGTAAACAAAAAAAAGCGAACAGTTACGTGCAATCGCGTGTCCATATTTTTCCTCTTCTGAAGGAAATTGGTACTAGAAAAAGAGAGATCGGCTGGAGGAACACACACAAAACAAAAATCTGTACGAATTTTCCTGGTCATGGAAAACATCTTCGCAAAAATATCTGACAGCGGCTGAGTCAATCGAAGGTAGCTCATTCTGAAAGAAATTTGTCACATTTCGTAAAAATACTCGAAACTCAGAAGCGGCAAAGAAGTATCTGGGACCGTCGAGACGTAACAAAAAACAAATCTGGTAAAACACTATCGAAGATACAGTTATTGACCTCTTTTCCAGCCAAAGACTGAATTGGTGTTGGTGCTTTTACGAAACTAGACCGCGAAGGCTTCTCTCAGATTCCCTTGCATCATAGCCAGGGTGCATGACAGATTGTGATATTTCTGTACATCGCTTCACCGTTTCGGTAAAAATCTGACTTTCACTGATCACCGCTTTGAAAGAATTAAAAAATATTTCAAGCGTCTTTTCAACGCCTTCATAATAGATGTGGAAAAAATTTTTCTTGACTCAACGGCCGGCCATAAATGTCCTCGGCGGCGACGAGCGATACGCGATTTCCTTTCGCATAGATGTTCTTCGAGAAAGATAAGTCTCCAACTGATTTACAAAGCCTGCAACAATTAATATTTACCGTAGTGGAAGATTTACTGATCTTTTTGGGCGTCTGCTGAATATTCTCAGTTGACATTCGGTTCGAAGCGCTTCACGTGTAGTTTGTTTTTATTGCCAATAAGCAACGCTCGCTAGTGGACTAAGTGGAGAGAAAATCCCACTTATCTGCCCCTCCCTGAAACCACTAATTTGAAATCTCCTAAAATCTGAGAGACACGTGACCAGCCTAAACCAGGGTCTCTCCTCGCTCGCTCCAGGGGGCGGGAGGATGAGAGACCCTGGGAACGAGGTTGCTACGTACCGTAATCAAAGAAAATAATTTTAGTTTAGTTTTGGTAGCTTACATGAAATTTCCCACACAAATTCATAGCGTTTCGCAATGCGAGCACAATAGCAATCAATCTGCAACACTTTTCAAAAATAGCGCAAGAAAGTTCCGCCTCTGGTCTTCCTTTCCGCTAAACGTGTTAGGAAGAGCCGGCGATGCCGCATTTTCAATCGAATTTACTTTTCACACCAACGTATTTCCTAAAAGGTACGGTAAAATGGTTTTATGATATTTCACACGGCATTCATTGCTTCTTAGCTAAAATACAGCTCGCAAACGACCCGCAAATAGTTCCTCCGGACCAAAAATTTGTCATGTTTTTTAAGGTTAAACTGTGCCATTCAGGGACAGAGGACAACTGAATAGAGAAATTGCTACAGTTCGGTTATTAATTCAAAGGTAAACTAATAAACTCACATTGATAGGGAAGAAAGGAAAAAAAGCATTTAACACTACCCTCTTTTGTGGGAGTCTCTTGAATTCGTATACCTTCTTAGCGGATTCTCCGCCTTAGAAATAAAGGACCAGACGAGCAGTGGCTCTCAGGCCAAAAAGTTGCTTTCCGGAGCGGTGCAACGGTCCAACATAGTTGCCTCAAAGTTCAAGTGTTTGAGGGGACTGGACACTGAACAGCTAGCGGAGCTGTTAGGGAATTTGGCGGATGGCAAACTATCGTTTGCAGAATTAAAGGAAAAGGCAGTAGAGGTAAAAAACACAGCAGTTCTGAGGGCGGAATTCGTAAAGAAAGCTGGCTGTCGAGCATGGAAAGAGGCGGAAACTCAACTATTACCACTTTCGATTACACTTCCACCTCACCATAAAGTTGTGTTTATGTGTCCGTGTCCGTTGTGATAAAAAATTCTTACTTTGAAATGCATCTATCAATGTATGATCCATTTTCTGTACTGTGGCTTTGTTTTAGAATCATGAAATAGTCCAAAAACACTAAGCTCAAAGCCACAAGATAAATTGCCAAGAACAGTATTTTCATCATCATTTTTTTTCCTTTGCTTGACATTAAAGATTTCCCCATTTCACTGGACGCGATGTCCTTAAGCCGTATATCAGCTCCGTGTGAAAAAGGGGAAGGAAATTAAGCGCCGAATTCATAGCACTCGTCGAAAGAGCCCCTTAAGCTGAAGTGGCAGAAGAAGACAACGGTATAGTTCCTACAACTAAGAGAAGGCGATAAAAGGTGCAAATTGTTTTGGAAATTCTGTCACTTTTTGTTAAATACCTTACCAACAGCTTAGAAATGATACAAAAAAATGTTTCTGCGTGGAAAGCAATTGATGCTATCACTTTAAATAGTACTTATATGGCTTCTTTTCCTCTTTCTTTCAGATCACTCCATACTTTCGCGCATCAATGGGCAATGTTATTGCGCAATGTCTTCTGGTGTCTCTGCCGCATCACTGAAAGGAATCCCCTTTGGTGGTGCTGATGTAATCATTATACAGCAACAGAAAGTAAGCTCAGCGCTTGTTTTTTTTTTTTTTTTTCTTTTTTTCTTAAATTCTCTTAACAATATTCTTACATGCAAATGAGGCTATTGTTAACCGCTTTTTTCAAATTTGTCAACTTTTTAGAACTGGAGTGAGGAAAAATTAAATTCTACTTTAAGGCAGATATGTGGCCTGAACACAAGGCTAAATATGACTCAATACATCATTGTTGCAAGAGAAAGAGATGAATCCCTTACACAAACCGTGGAGGAATGTACCCCGGGAGGGAAGGCTTACACAATGTATGTGGCCTGGAGTAGGATGTCTGCCAAAGGTAACATTTTCTTTGAGTTAATTTGTTATTTAGTTGAGAAAATTTCCAATTTCCATTTAGTGTTAAGTCTTGATTTAGTGATAAATTAGTGGACTCAGTGTGGCATGACGCAGTCTCTGAATGATTAAATCTCTCGCAAACAGCTGGCCCTGGACTGACAGATGTCGTCAAAAAAAAAAAAAAATTGTGTCACTATTGTTGGCACACCATCAAAAAGTGCCACAAATTGGTCTGTGGCTGAGAATGAGGGGGACCTCATGCAGCACATTATAAAGCTTTTCGTGCCTCCAAGAGGGATTGTATTAGAGTTTGGAGACTTGTATACTCTTGGTAAGACACAATTATACAAATAAAATGTACTAAAGTTGCACATTTTACAGTCATTGAGGCCTTTATTTTCTGTGCCATAATACAGGTACTAAATTGCTAAAAGAAGTGAGACAAAATTGCTGACTTGCAGTAACCTGCAGTCAAAACATTTTTAAACAATGCCAATAGCTGCAAAAAGTAATAACTTGTTTATCCCTTGTTTTTATGTATTTCAGTGAGTTCTTGTCTGAAACCGTCGGTTCAAAGGAACGTGAACTTATTATCCGTATATAGTGACGAGAGGCCTGTTTCTGGTCTTAGGGAAGAAGCTGTCAGCCTAAGCCGTTCAGCATGCGCGGAATCAGGGTCCAAAGATAACGACGAATAGAGATTTTTTTTAGCAAGACAATTGTACTGAATGTAGATTTATTATCCCTTCGCCGGAAAAATTATTTGAGTGAAAGTTTGCAACAGATCAGTCAAGAGTCATTTCAATGAGGTTAACCGTTAGGCGTTAAAAAGCAAATAAATTTAGCCATTAGGCGAAAAGATTAAAAAAACTTTGACCATTTGTCTTACAAAAAGTTTAGCATGAGATTTTTTTCATTTGAACGCAGCGGAAAGAAATTTGCCGTTAGCCGTAAAAACCATTACCCTATTGAGACAGTTTTATCGAAGAATGTTTGATACTTACTTTGCACACATGAATAACAGTTGAGTATTGCTTAAATCAGATACTATTTTGAATATTTGAATGAGTATTACATGGAAATTTCTATAAACCCGTTTTGGAAAGGAATCTAAACTTTTAGCAAGTGAGTCAGTATCACTTACAGTGGAATCCCGATTTCTCGAACTTCCAAGGGAAACGCAAATTGGTTGGAGAAATCGGGAGTTCGAGAAATCGGGGGTGAGATTACAAGTGAAACAAATCCAAGGGAAACAAGGTTTGGTTCGAGATATCGGGAGGTTCGAGAAACCGAGGGTTCGAGAAATCGGGATTCCACTGTATAAAATTTCATGCACCCATTTTAGCCTAGAAAGTTTGAAATTATTAGTATTTTTCATGTGTGAAAGAGTGTTACATGGATATTTCCATCTACCCGCTTTGGTCAGGACTATTTGATACTGTTTGTATACGTGAATAAGTATTACATGAAAATTTCCATGGACCGTTTTGGTGAGGCACTATTCGGCACAATGAAATCGTAAAAGTATTACATGGAGATTTCCTTGTACCTGTTTAAATTGGTTCTGAATGATTGATACTGTTTGTATACGTGATTGAGTATTACATGGAAATTTCTATGTACCCGTTTTGGCCGAGAACGTTTGAAACTGTTTTGATTAAGAATGTTTGATACTGTTTTGTATACGTGAGTAAGTATTACATGTGCATGGAAAATTCCATGGACCCGTTTTGGCCACTGAAAAGTGTCTGAAATTATTTTTTTGGTAGGTATTAATTAATTAATAAATAGGCATTACATGGAAATTTCCATCTACCCGTTCAATTTTTTTTAACAGTGATTGATACTGTATGCGTGTATGCGTGAATGAGTATTACAGGGAAATTTCCATGGCCTTTTTGTGTGGCACAATTGTATTGAAATCATAAATACTGCTGACAGGTTTCTTCTCTGAAAAATAAATCGACTTTAAAATGGTTAAGTTAACCATTCGAGAGATATTTGTGCTGCTGTTTGGGCGAGTTATCACAATATTGGGGTACCGTTCACCACTGATAACTGGAAAAGTAGACGCTAACATGCTCATTTTTTTACTGTTTAGTAACAAGTGGAAAGAAACCGATAAAAGCGTTTTGAAATTAACTGAAAAAAATATAAATTGAGATGGCCAATTGAGTCACTGAAACTGTCGATTGAACCGTAAGTTTTAGTTCGTGGACAGCCGCTCGGTGACGTTGACGATTCTTTGCTTTAACCTTAGCAACTATACCATGGCAAAGTTTGATTTTTTTTCCAAATTCCTTACTTCAGAAAATCTTTACTTAAAAAAATTACGTGTTTGCCCTAAATATTGTCCTGCTAAAGAATCAAAACACATTTTATTCATCTGGATTAGGGGCTCCTATCTTTTATACGGGAGCTAATTATATGAACGAATTGTTTTGCGAGTCTTCGCAATATATCCTTATCTACGCCGAAGTTGCAGATCTTCGATCGAATTTCATCGCCAACTGTGTCTTCAACAACTGTCTAACTTACACCTCCATCATGTTGAATATTGTGGCAATCTTCGCCATACACAAAACTTCGAATTCGACGATTGCGAAAACTTTGAAAACTCTTGAGTCCTGCCTTATCCGATGTTGCGGTTGGTTTATTTAATCAACCATTATACACTTTCTTTCTGATCAAGCGGGTACAACTGGACAATCCTGGCTGCAACACTCAGAAAATGTGGATTATATCAAGTGCTTTATTTTCAGCTGCCTCGTTCCTTGGTGTTGTGGCTGTAAGTGTAGACAGGCTCTTTGCACTTCACGTGATCTTCATCTCAGATACCAAGAGCTTGTGACTCACAAGCGTGTTGTTATTGTGGTGATCGGCATGTGGGTGTATAGTGCATTTGTTTCTTCGATAACATTGTGGGGGTTAGTCAATACTCGAGATCTTATTATTTCAGTTTCTGCGTCTTTGAGTTTCAGTGTCACATTTGTGGTCTACATCAGGATATATTTAACTGTTCGATGACACAGGAATCTGATTTAGTCCATGCATTTTCGAGACGAAGCTCAGTCGGATAAAATGAAAAACTTTGCTGTTCTCATTAAATCAACAGTTGGAATATTCTACGTATATCTCCAGTTTTTAAGTTGTTATCTGCCTTTTTCCATTTGCATGGCTGCTATTCGAATCTATGGCTCGGATTCCGATTTAAAAAACCTCTTTCTTTTCTCTTTGACTCTCAAGTATCTAAATTCAACGCTGAACCCTGTCATTTACTGCTGGAAGATGAGACACATTCGACACGCTATCATGGACATACTGAGGAAGGTGTCTAGGACACGAAATCACCCATCTCGCGTAATTTACTATCGGCCATCGAGCGTTGTCCATGTTGATAACTGATCCACTCTGTGCGGCTTTCAAGGACTATGCGCAGTTTAAAAATTTACGACAAAGTAAATATGCACAAGGAATATTAAACATAAACTTACTGATATGACCCGTTAGCCAAATAATCTCTCGGCTTCAAATATAATTACACAATATATCAAATTGTCGCAGCTGGAGAGGAAAATGCTACTTTGAACAAGGAAGCTGGTTTTGTTATCGATGGACCGTGAGATTGTAATTACGGACGGCAATGAAGGAAGGATAGCAGACATGATATTACTCTCGTTAAGGGTTTCGTCGCTCTAAATTTCAACTTTTTTGCAGTGTATAATCTGTTTTCTAAAGCCATGGTTTATGATTGCTCGGTGAAAATGACAAAACATCAGTTAAAGGAGAAAACATAAAAAAACTCACGTTTGACTCTCCAAAGGAAGTGTTTTAGCAGACATTCCAGTGACCCCTAAATAGATGACACCATCACTACTATCAGAGCTCAAAGATGGAGGCAGGACAAAGGAAAGTTTAAGTGTTGAACGCGGGCTTGAACGTTACCCACTTGCAAACTCATGCCACCAGTACCTTCAGCCATTTTTTTTTTTGGCGGAGAACGTGGAAAGGTCCTCGCCTGCTCACGGCATTGACTTGAGTGTAAATACGATCTTTCCCGTTGTCTTGTTTATGAACGTACAATGCGGATTAGGCACAGACTAAACTGTAGGTAAATGTGAGTGTGCGTCACATGTTATGAAGTCTTCTTCATAAGTAGACCAGCTTGAATCTTTAATTTTGATATGCTTTCCCAAACCGCGCAAAAAAAGGAAAAAGGGCGGATGGGGTCGCAGGCAAGCTTTGAGAATAGAAACCGCCACGTTGTAATAATTTTTGGGGCGTTACCAGTTTCCCTCTTGATTGGGAAAATAATAGAAAAACACGCAAAATAGACGAGTTTAATCAACAACAACGTAGTATAATTGTAGGACTGAAGTGGCCAAGTGGCAGCTAGAGAAATTCTCCTTACCAAAAATGAATTTTACAATTCAGAAGTATTTTGAGTGAAATACTCCGTGTATAATTCGCATTCTGACTACATTTCTTCGAGATCGGCCGCCTTACCCCTTTTTCGTACGTTTTTCGATCCACTCTAAAAATGCACATACCTGACCTGCTCTAGTTCTGTGCCCGAAGATCCTGACCCTGACCCTGACCCTGACCCTGACCCTGAAACGAAGGAAACAGTTACTTGAAAGTAAGAAGTAAAAATATGCACAAGGAAGAAGTTAGGGCTTCAAGAACTCACCTCTTCCACAGACTAAACTGGTGTAGCCTCTACGTTCCATTCTACTCTCAGCTGTACTCTCAAGGAACTCGTACGTTTCGCAAAACTTCTCAATTACGTTAGAAGGAAACTCTGCACACGCTGGTTCTACAGACGACTTTTATCGGCAACGGATATGTAGACCCAGATACGTAAGTCCGGAGTAGTAAGATAATTTTAGCTAACTTGACAAAGTTCCAGTTTTGTTTTACACATTCTTCAATGATTCGTGGCCACTAAATTGGTGACATCGGTTTGTTTGACAATCATAGTGTTAATCTATGCATGCGGTTTTACCAGCGGCTTTACTAGCTTAAAAACTGATAAATTTGTCATTGCTTGTGAAAACTCGATGAAACAATTCCGGTTACCGTAAGTGCTCGAAGTGCTGGAAAAAAGATGAGTTTCGGTACTCGTTACTATATACGAGATGTATACGGTCTACACGGTTTTTTTTTTATAAATGGCAATGTCCTTTCAAAGTCGCACAGGTTTGCTTTTCATTTCCTTGCTAGAGATATCTATGTGAGCACTAGCTCGTTTCGATTTCGCAAAGAGTAGTTTTCTACAAGGTTTTGAATTGAAGGTTAAAACCGTGAGCCCCAAAAACACCTTCAAAAACCACTTTCTAGCCCAGAATTTTATCATATCCTGTGCGAAAATACTTGCGGGTGTTTTGTTGTTTTCACCCAAACTTATTTTGTTGTTTATCCTGATGAAGTCTCACGAAACCGGTCGATTAATTGACTCAATTAATCGCATAGTGATGCGCATAGTTGTTCGTAATTTTGTCGATACTGATCACAGTAAAAGTAAAATTAGAGTAAAATTAAAGTAAAATTAGAGTCCACAGTCCAGAGTCCTGAGTCCAGAGTCCAGAGTCCAGAGTCCAGAGTCCAGAGTCCAGGGTCCAGGGTCCAGAATCCAGTCCAGTCCAGTCCAGAGTCCAGTCCAGATTTTAGCCTATGCTGTAATGTATGCTTTATATAATAATATCCTAACAAACGTGGCTTGGTGTCCCCCTTAATTAAAAGATAAAATGAGTGTAATATATTTTTATTACTCATTGAGTCGACAGTTTCTTAATTTGTCTTTGAAACCTGCCATTTACTACTGAAAGATGAGACACATTCGACAAGCTATCAAGGACATATACTAAAGAACGTGTCTTGGAGAGAATCGACGTGTTAGAAAATCGATAGTACGAAAAGTTCCGTAACGTATTGTCGGTTGAGATAACTAAACCAAACTTTGTTAACTGTTCAGAATGTATTATTTTCTTCCTGAGGGATTTTTTATTGTTATCCTAATAAACACAGCTACCTGTCACTCTGGAATAAATTAAAGCAGCTAAAATGAGCTTTATATTTTTGTCCTTATTTAAAGACGCTCGTGTTTCTTAATTCATCTTTGAACCCTTTCATTTACCGCTGGAAGATGAGACACATTCGACACGTAATTAAAAACATACTGCGAAAGATGCTTGGAACAGAAATCGGCCATTTCGGATGAGCCACAATCAGTCTTGGAATAAAAATCAGCCATCTCGCGTAATTTACAACTGCATTGTTCTTCAAGTTTCTCTCATACCAAGAACTAAAACCAGGAGAATAGGATTCCTTTTGCTGACGTTCTTCCCTTTTGGAGGGAAAGATAACATTTTAGGTAGAAAGTGAAATCAGTTAGAGAATCATTGCCCGCAATAAGTAGAGTTTTTACCGCTCAAGAATCGTTACGCATTCCGTATACCTGGAAAAGAGGTTTCTATCTCTCAAAGGTGAATTAAAATCATGAAAGAATCGTTTTGTAATTATCTTGACCCCCTGCATCTGTTAATATGTCTGACATAAGTTCTTTCTTTGTCATTGGTTATCGGCTTACACTTAGAACCCACAATATGAGAAAACCATTCTTTTTGTTGAAGACTACCACTTTTGGGAGGAAAGAAACATTCTAGGCAGAAAGTGGAATCATGCAAGGAATCGCTGCCCAAAATAAGGAAAAATTTTCCTGCGGGCTGAAGAGTAGTAAGACACTCTTGACGTTCCTTCTCTTTTGCGAGTGAGTTGATAACATGAACGAATTGTATTGTAACGAGTCTTCGCAATTTTTGTCCATAGACACCGAACTTAAGGATTTTCGTTCGACTCTTATCGCCAACTGTGTTTTCAACAGTTTTTTAACTTACACCACCATCATGTTAAATATTGTGACAATCTACGCCATACACAAAACTTTGACAATGCCACAAACTTTGAAAACTCTGTTGCTGAGTCTTGCCTGCTCTGATGTTGCTGTCGGTTTGTTTACTCAACCGATATACACTCTCTCTCTTGTCAAGTGGCTACAACTGGACAATCCAGGCTGTAATACTTACCGGTTACTGAGGATTTCAAGCTATTTATTTTCAGCTGCTTCGTTCTCTGGTGTTGTGGCTGTAAGTGTAGACAGATTCTTAGCTGTTCATCTTCATCTCAGATATCAAGAGTTTGTGACTCACAAGCGTGTTGTTATTGTGGTGATCAGCATGTGGGTATGCAGTGCATTTGTTTCTTCGATGATATTGTGGGACTTCCGCAGCACTCAGGATCTCATTCTTTCGGTTGGTTTAGCTTTCGGTTTCATTCTGACATTTGTGGTGTACGTTAAGATATATTTAACTATCCGACGACACAGGAAACAGATTCAGTCCATGCAAATACGAGACGAAGCTCAGTTTGATGAGATGAAAAACTTCGCTGTCCTTATTAAATCCACGGTTAACATATTTTACGTATATCTCGTGTTTTTAATTTGTCATTTGCCTTTTCTGATTTGCATGGCTGTTATTCGAATCTATGGTTCAACTTCTGCTTTTAAAAAATTGTATCTTTTCTCATGGACTTCTGTGTACCTTAATTCATTTTTCAACCCTGTTATTTACTGCTGGAGGATGAGAAACATTCGACACTCTATCATCAACATACTGCAGAACGTATCTTGGAGAATAAATCAGCCATTTCGGATAAACTACAATCGATCAGCGAGTGTCGTCCATATTGAAAAGTGATATGCTCTGTGTGGAAGTGTAGTCATGGATGAAAATAAAAGCAGACATGACGTTACTCGTACCAAGATTTTTCGTCGCCCTTTAGAATAGAGATTGAAAACAAATAAGGGTGTTCGCGGACCTGAGCTTCGTATAGGGATTCTTTTATCCCTTGTAAGTTTTTCCGATGACCGCGAACTGTTTTGCAAAATCTATGAAAACTTGACACTGACAACTGAATGACTTGCCAGTTTCAAACAAACAGAAGGAAACTTATATAAGAACGATCCTTCGCAGTAAAGCACTATTTAAGCAATAGTGGAAATCAGACCTGAAAAAAATTTCAGGCCTGTACGGGATTCGAACCACTGACCTCTGCGATACTAGTGCAGCGCTCTACCAATTGAGCTAACAAGCCAACTGGGAGCAGGCCATCAAATTAATTCGATATAAACCCGTAGATGATAAATCGAACAACAACAAACATATGAAACATATGAGTGAACTGCGGTTATGAGACGTATATAAGAACGATCCTTCGCAGTAAAGCACTATTTAAGCAATAGTGGAAATCAGACCTGAAAAAAATTTCAGGCCTGTACGGGATTCGAACCCCGTACAGTGGTTCGAATCCCGTACAGGCCTGAAATTTTTTTCAGGTCTGATTTCCACTATTGCTTAAATAGTGCTTTACTGCGAAGGATCGTTCTTATATACGTCTCATAACCGCAGTTCACTCATATGTTTCATATGTTTGTTGTTGTTCGATTTATCATCTACGGGTTTATATCGAATTAATTTGATGGCCTGCTCCCAGTTGGCTTGTTAGCTCAATTGGTAGAGCGCTGCACTAGTATCGCAGAGGTCAGTGGTTCGAATCCCGTACAGACCTGAAATTTTTTTCAGGTCTGATTTCCACTATTGCTTAAATAGTGCTTTACTGCGAAGGATCGTTCTTATATACGTCTCATAACCGCAGTTCACTCATATGTTTCATATGTTTGTTGTTGTTAGAAGGAAACTTGTCCCATTTATTTTTCTACCTCAAGAGCACAATTACTTATTGAACTACACCGTAAGAGTGGGAAATACGAACTTCTTCCTCGTAACAAACAGTAAAACTCCTTTTACTCCCCTGTATTTGAAATTTGAAAACATTTTCAAGCGAGCAGGTAATATAATGAGAATGACAAAGATGATCAACATTAGGAAACATGGTTTAAAAAGCGAGAAGGTAAGAAGGTAAAAAGGTAAGAAGTGAGTGAAAGGAACATACTTCCATGTCTTTCATTGGAAGTTAACTGAAGTTACATGGTTCTACGACTAACAGAGGAACGTTATCTTAAGAGGGTCACGTTTCGTCCTCAGAAAGAAAAATAAACAGAAGCCAGTATTTAAGAGGGAATGAAAACTGATATTAATCGTTGCTGTTAAGTGGATTAAAAAAAAGGATGTTCGATACGGTTGGAAATTGAAAAAAAACAGGGAGAAACATTTCTTTTGCCTTTACACTTTCGAGGTAAAAGCTAATTCCAAGCAAAAGGCTGCACATGAAAAACGAAAACGGAGACGGCCTTAGAATTATTGATTAGCCCGCAGATGTTTGCATGTGGTTGTAGATAACACCTGAGCGGGAAGTTCTAAGAAATTAAAATCAAGCGCGTTTTTCCTGGTTGTCTCCTTTCGTTTAGTTGAATAATTATTTTCCATTTCTAAACGGAAAAAGTGGGTCAATATTGTGAAAAGTTTCAGAAAATTAGTCTCTATGAAAAGTGCTAAAAAGTATATTTTGACATATAATCGACAGCCTAAATTTCAGGCATTTCTATTATGATTAGGTCGCGATTTGAAGATTCATTTCAAAATTTCGCAGAATACTTGTAACAGAGTCGATTTCTCCTGGCTTTCAGGAATAACGGGGAGGGGATTATTCGTCGCCTGTAGAGGGAGGGTGGGATAAAGGGAGGTTGGGATAATTAAAAACTGAGCAATCAATAATTAGGGAGGAGATCATAAGAACATTTCAAAGTATCACGGGTGATCATGTAAGTTTTATCTTGACAGAACCAAAATCCTTCGACCCTCCCCCCCTCTCTTCTTTTGCAGACGTGAAATAATGACCAGCGCCAGTAGGTTGTCCTGCGGTGTTTGTTTAGTTTTATCGGCGCGCGCTCATACGAGTGACGCCTGACTGTTTTCTCTCCATTGTGTATCTTCCATCTTGTTTCGCCGTTTATGAATAAAGCGTATTCGTTGTGTAGTCTGCGTTACTTACTGGCGTGGTGGCAGCGGTTCAAAAACCCACCTACACCTTCAACACTAAGTCATCGAACTACTAGCAAAGGCCCAACAACGAGCCGGCCATCGCTACGACCGGAAAAAGAGCTAATTCCAGTGTTCTCCTTCGAGATAATTCTACACAAGAATGGCAACCACACGTGCACCAAAGAAATGGTCCCTCACCAAATCAGAAACAATTACTTCATTTGAAGCCTGGCGACAGAATCTTCAATATATTTTGTCCCTCTACGCTAGTTTTTCTCCCTTCTTTAAGCGATAATGTCTCTTGGCAAAAGAAAACTTCTGCAAACTCCACAATAGGTCTACAAAACGACGGCGGAAGTGTTCCTCTAGCGCGACGACGAACAGCACACCAAAAGGCTGCCCATCTCGACCTGATGCTAGGCCAAATAGCCAACTATTGTCCTGTTATATCAAGAAACTCAATCGTGAAATCTGCGACTTCGGTCAACGGAATATGGCAAATGATTAAGATGCATTATGGCTTTCAGTCTATTGTTTCCCACTTTATCGACTTTAACAACATAAAACTCGAACCCAATGAACGACCTGAATATTTGTTTCAGTGACTCATGTCTTTTGTAGAGGATAACCTCCTAGTCGCCAACGCCCCCATCACCCATCATGGTGAAACCGTGACCTCCGACGAAGAGTTGTCCCCATCCCTTGAAAACTTAGTGATCCTAACCTGGCTTCGCCTCGTTCATTCCGACCTACCAACCCTCGTGAAACAACGTTATGGTACGGAACTGCGCTCCAGGACTCTAGCATCACTGAAACCGGAGACATCACAGGCTCTGGACTCACTGCTAGAAGAGATCCGGTCCGCCGCTGACTCCAAAATATTACGGACTTCCACATCAACATCTACATCTAGTCGAAGACCCCTTCAATGGGCACCCTATGGTCTACCCAGTACACGTAATCCAGCGGTTACTAGACCGCCTCTTCATGTCCAAATCACGTGCCACCCTCAACGTCGAGGATGAAGAGCAACCTTACGACCTCGATGTCGGCGCCCTTGAGCTCGATGACGACAAATGTAAACATCCCCCGTCGGCACGGGCCGTCTCCCGTAGAGTCAATTCCAACTATTCACCCTCACTCGGTGATTTCTACATGCAGCACCCCATGCGTCTGACCCTTGACACTGGTGCTGAAACAAGCATGATTAAGGCAAGCCTTGCACGCAAGCTCAACCTCAACATCGTCAAGTCCAACCAAAAAGCCCTATTGGCCGATGGGACGACCCCCTCGAATGTTATCGGCGAAGTCCACATAACACCGTCATGTACCAAGATGAAGTTAACACTCGAAGCGCTCGTCGTAGATGGTCTAGATGTCGACATCCTAGCAGGTCTTCCGTTTCTCATTGCCAGTGACATCACCATACGTCCCGCAACTCAAGAAGTAACAATCCATGGGCGGGAAACAATCAAGTACCTCCCCGAAGCTTCAGTCAAGAGCCAACAATCCTATTCCGTGAGACAAACATCCTCCTACGTCCTTCGGTCATCGGCCCCCACCACCGTCGTCTGACCCGGTCATTTCGTCGAAGTCACAGTACCTCCAGAGCTACGAGGCGAATCCACAATTGCCTTAGAGCCTGCCCCCATCTCCTTGCTCCAACCACAACTGGTAGTCACCATAGCGGGTAAAGCCCGCATAACGATCGACACCGACGAACCACCGGCCATTAGACGCCACGAACACATATGCTTCGCCCGCCACACTACTCAAGATGTTCCAGTTATCAATCCCTCCCAGGTCCCTCCTCCTCCCTCGAAGCCAAAGGTCAACACTCCATACTCCCACGGCGCTCAGCTAGACCCCAACAACATTCTTGAAGACACGATTCGTGATCAGTTCCAACAAGCCTTACTCAAGCATGACCGTGTATTTGGTCCAGACCTACCTGGCTACAATGGCGCCGCAGGTTCCATCAAAGCCCACGTGAACATGGGCCTCTTGGAATCCCCTCAACGCAAGGGTCGTCTCCCTTTGTACCGCCGCGATAAGTTGATGGAGCTACAGGAAAAGTTCGACGAGCTTGAAAAAGATCACGTTTTCTCTAGACCCGAGGAGGTCGACGTCCACGTAGAGTACTTGAATCCCTCATTTCTGGTTAAGAAGCCCTCCGGTGCCAGACGTAGACTCTAGCCTGCGTACTATTGCCACTTGGAAGTTCATAATCAAAACCGACCTTAGCCGTGCATTCTATCAGATTTCACTGGCTAAAGAATCTCGAAAATACTGTGGTGTCGCTACCCTTTTCCGGGGTATCCGTGTTTATTGCCGATAAGCTATGCGTATGCCCGGCTCTGAAACTGCACTGGAAGAGATGATGTGCCGCGTCCTCGGCGACTTCATACAGGAGGGACACGTCGCTAAAATAGCCGACGACCTATATTGTGGTTCCTCTTCACCCGAAGAGCTCTTACTTATTTGGACCCGCGTCCTCGACCAACTCGACATATGTAATTTGCGGCTCTCTCCCTCAAAGACCGTCATTTGCTCTAACTCAATGACGGTCCTCGGATGGGTATGATTACAAGGAACCCTATCTGCCAGTCCTCATCGTATTGCTACGGTTAGCCGCTTTCAAGTCACTCTGCAACACCTTGGCTTGACATTGGGCGCATCAAAAACAAGAACAAGAACCCTGTTGCAGAAAGGGCAGTACAAGAGCTCGAGGACGAACCACTAAAGCAGTAACCTGGTGGTGGTCCTATCGATTAAGTGAGCCTAGCTATTGCTGTTGCTCGTTCAACGCTCGTTTACGTCGTCAGGGACTTTCTTCACGCGAGCTGTGGACTCAAAGAAGCCAATTCACTGGTAACCAGCTTCCCGTTGCATATTACAACACTACACTTGCTAAGTACTAACAGCGTCTGAACAACCACTAATCCAGTGAGCATGCCAGGAATCCCAGAGGCCTCGTACCACCCGAACCCCAGATAAAAGTTGGCGATCTGGTCTATCTAGTGTCACACCGGAACAAGCTCCACGCCCGAAACCGCTACCTCGTTACAGAGATAAACGACCCCTGGTGTTTTGTCAAGAAGTTCTCCGGCTGTCAGTTGAGAGCTTCTTCTTACAAGGTCAAGTTGTCCGAAAGCTACGTCGTCCCCACACAAGTCAAATCCTCCTCTTCTTGCGTGAATCGAGCAGATGATAAAGTCCACGATGAACAAGCGTCTGTTCCCAATCCCCCTCAACCACCGTTGGACATCACTCATCCGTTCGAAAAATTTCAGAACTCATTTGATTTTCGTGTTAAACAGTTTGCCCCAATTTTATAGAAGAATGAAAGGAATACATGTGTTATACAACACAAGAAACTGTTATGTTGAGCACGGTTTAAAATGGTTTTCTTCATAGCTAGAGGGTGCTTAACCGATGTGTGTCGACTTCAAATTTAGCACAGTGAACAGAA
This sequence comes from Stylophora pistillata, assembly GCF_964205215.1. Classification (NCBI taxonomy): domain Eukaryota; kingdom Metazoa; phylum Cnidaria; class Anthozoa; order Scleractinia; family Pocilloporidae; genus Stylophora; species Stylophora pistillata. Next base: position 22,718,234 of record NC_142523.1, read on the forward strand.
TAATTACAGGATAATGACTCCTTAAAATCTCTGGAAAATTCATATACTTTCTCAACATTTTCTCTGTTTCTGATTATTATTTTTAAGCATATTTCACTGGTGTGCATGAGATCTAAGATATACTCATAAAATTAAGCCGTGTGAGAACATTTTCGAAACTCATTTTGACAGTTGACATGACATTTAACTTCGACTGTGATTAAGCATGTAAAGTACAATTGAACCTCCTGACTGCCTCCGTCTTTTGATATGCCTGACGTAAGTTCTTTATTTGTCATCGGCTTATATCAAATTGTCACTGGCTCACATCTTAAGAACCCATATAATAATCCGTGTATACCTTTTATTGAGCTTCATCACTTTTACAAAAAAAAGGAAAATTTTATGCAGAATCAGTGGAGAAATTGTCCTGCTAAAGAATCAAAACACACTTCATTCATCTGGACTAGGGGCTCCTATCTTTTATACGGGAGTTAATATGATAAACGAACTGTTTTGCGAGTCTTCGCAATATATCCCTTTATACGCCGAAGATGCAGATCTTCGATCGAATTTTGTCGCTAACTGTGTCTTGAACAATTGTCTAACTTACACCTCCATCATGTTGAATATTGTGACAATCCTCGCCATATACAAAACTTCGACGATGGCGAAAACTCTGCTGCTGAGTCCTGCTTTATCCGATTTTGTGGTTGGTTTATTTAATCAACCATTATACACTTTCTTTCTGATCAAGCGGGTACAACTGGAAAATCCTGGCTGCAACAATCAACAAAGGTGGATTATTTCAAATGCTTTATTTTCAGCTGCCTCGTTCCTTGGTGTTGTGGCTGTAAGCGTAGACAGGCTCTTCGTACTTCATCTTCATCTCAGATACCAAGAGCTGGTGACTCACAGGCGTGTTGTTATTGTGGTGATCAGCATGTGGTTGTATAGTGCATTTGTTTCTTCGATAACATTATGGGCGTTAGTCAATACTCGAGATCTTATTATTTCAGTTTCTGCGTCTTTGAGTTTCAATGTCACATTTGTGGTCTACATCAGGATATACTTAACTGTTCGATGACACAGGAATCAGATTCAGCCCATGCAAATTCGAGACGAAGCTCAGTCTGATGAAATGAAAAACTTTGCTGTTCTCAATGAATCAACAGTTGGAATAGTTTACGTGTATCTCGTAGTTTTAAGTTTTTATTTGCCTTTTTTCATTTGCATGGCTGGTATTCGAATCTATGGCTCGAATTCCGCTTTAAAAAACCTCTTTCTTTTCTCTTTGAATCTCAGGTATCTTTTCTTTTTTGTTTTTTTTTTTTTTATTAACAACTTTATTGACCATTACACATATTACATACAGCAAATTAGACGAGCTAAAAGAAATGGGATATATGTACAAAGCGATATAATTTGGATATATCAACAAAGTTGAAATGGTAAATTGGCCACCGTAATGATTACGAAAGCTGACGTTTCGAGCGTTAGCCCTTCGTCGGAGCGAATAGAGGAATTGTGGGTTGTGTGTGCTTTTAAAGGCAGAAAATGGAGCTACGTTATTGGTGGGTGCATGGCAACAAGAAAAAAATGAATAAATTAGTGGAATGAAAAGCGTTCATTGATCCCAGTGGGATTTAGACTGCCGGTTTGAAAGATGAGCTTTTGTTCAAGATTTTTACGGCTTTCCGTGCCACCTAAGTGCAAGGAAAGACCGCAGATTGCCATATGTTGCTTAGAATGATTAGGTAAATTAAAATGTCTAGCGACTGGTTTCGATGTGTCCTTGTCATTCCTTTCCACGTCTCGAAGGTGTTCTCGGAATCGGTCACCTAGTCTTCTGCCTGTTTCGCCGATGTATATATTTTTGCAATAAGTGCAAGTTATGCAATAGATTACATTAGCGGAGGTGCACGTGAAGTGATCGGTGATCTTAATGGATCGTTTAGGTCCCGATATTTTATCAGTGTTGTGAATGAAAGGACACGTTTTGCATCGTGCACGAGCGCATTTAAAAGTGCCTGGTTGCTCATTAGTCTGAAAAGAACTTCTGACCAAAAAATTGCCTAAGTTTTTGTCGCGTTTGAATGAAATGAGCGGAGGCTGCGAAAAGACAGTGCTTGTCTCTGGATCGTTTTGAAGTAATTTAAAGTTTTTAAGAATGATGGATTTAACTGAGTGGTTGTGAGGGTGAAACGTGAGAGTGAATGGAATGCGGTCGGAATCTTCCATATGCGACGTTTGTTGTGCTGAATGTCGATCAATAAGTTGAGCGCGGTGGTAACCCGCTTGAACGACGGAAACAGGGTAACCACGTTTATCGAAGAACTGGCACATTGACTCTGATTTGTGGTGAAAATCAGTCATTACTACATAAACGACGAAGTCTTAGAAACTGAGAAAAAGGAATGGAATTCTTAACGTGAGATGGATGAGAAGACGAATATAACAAGTAATTATGCGAGTCTGTAGGTTTGTAATACACACTAGTGCATAAACCGTTACCTTCAATTTAAACTTTGACGTCTAAAAAGGATAAAGAATTGTCAGAAATTTCCCAAGTATATGTACAAAGTGATTTAGTGATAAGGAGAATAGGTCAAAAGGGCTGGTGCGAACGGGACACGCGGACCCATGCGAGGTACCACCCATGGTACAAATAATTATTAGAAACACGATCAACCAAAAAACGGTTAAAAACTAGGGATGGCAGAGGCAGGAACGTACAATTGACCAGGTACAAGGATAGAATTGTCAAAGTGATTGTACAAGAGTTAAAACATGTGCTCGGTAACAAAATTACGGAAGGAAGCAGTAGTTGAAAAACTGGTAGGGGGTCAAAATTTACAGATATAGTTCCAGAGCTTAACAATACGATTAGAGTAAAAGGCCTGAAAAGCACTAGTTTTACATAGAGGAGTTTTAAGGCTAAAGGAATTACTTATTCTGGCTCGGCCGTGAGAAACAGGAGAGACAAAATCATAAATATTAAAATCAGTAAAACCATTCCGACATTTGTAAAAAAAAAACAAGATCTTTGAGTTCGCGGTCAAATGTCAGAGGACGAAGTTTCAAAGTTAAAAGTCTGTCTCTGTATGACATCACGCCTACACGTTGTTTGAGGATCCACCTCTAAATTCAACCTTGAACCCTGTCATTAACTGCTGGAAGATGAGACACATTCGACACGCTATCATGGACGTACTGAGGAAAGTGTCTCGGACACGAAATCACCCATCTCGCGTAATATACAATCGGCCATCGAGCGTCGTCCATGTTGATAAATGATCCACTCTGTGCGGCTTACAAGGACTATGCGCAGTTTAAAAATGTACGACAAAGTAAATAGCCACAAAGAAGATTAAACATAAACTTACTGATATGACCCGTCAGCCAAATAATCGCTCGGCTCCAAATGTAATTACACAATATATCAAATTGTCGCAACTGGAGAGAAAAATGTTACTTTGAACAGGGAAGCTGGTTTTGTTATCGATGGACCGTGAGATTGTTATTACGGACGGCAATGAAAGAAGGAAAGCAGACAGGGAAGTTGATTTTGTTATCGATGGACGGTGAGATTGCTATTACGGATGGCGAAGGAAGAAGGATAGCAGACAGAGAAGCTGGTTTTGTTATCGATGGAACATAAGACTGTGACTACAGATGGCAATGGAAGAAGGATAGCAGACAGGGAAGCTGGTTTTGTTATCGATGGACCTTGAGATTGTAACTACGGATGGCAATGAAAGAAGGATAGCAGACACGATATTATTCTCGTTAAGGATTTCGTCGCTCTAAATTTAGAATCGCGAATGAAAACGATGAGAGTGGATGCGGACCTGAGCTTAGTGCTTTTAATTCATTCAAAATTTTGCCCATGGCTGCGAAATGTTTCGCTAACTCTCTTTAAAGTAGTAATGACAACTGAACGACGCGTCAGCTTGGAATAAAACAGAAGGAAACTCGTGCCATCCATCCTTCTGCCTCAAAGGCAGAATTGCCAATTTACGTCATAATAGGGGAGAAAAAGAAATACTTCATAAAAAGTCAACTGCTCGACCGCTCCTCTATGTGCAATTTGAAGAAACTTTCAAGCATGCAGGTAACGAGAATGATAAAGATGATCAATTAGAGATCATGGTATGGATAGGAAGAGTGTCGGAACTGAAAAGAGATTTAAGATTTAAGTGAACGGAATAAATCTCTAGGTCTTTCACTAAAAGTTAAAAAGTTAAATGATCCTAGGACTTAAACGGTACCGCGTCACATTAAGAGCGGAAAGAAGAAAAGCAACTAGGAGCTAGTATTTAAGAGGGAGAGAAAATTTATTTTAATCATTGGCAATTCGGTGGACTAAAAAAAAAAAAGGATTGATTGATATGCTCGAAAATTAAACATGCAGGGAAAGGCATTTCGCTTGCCTTTACACTTTCGCGAAAAAACTTATTGGAAACAGAAGGCTGAACATGAAAACGAAAACAGAGGCTGCTTTAGAGCTGTTGATTAGCCCGCAGATGTTTCTTGGTGGTTCTAGATAATACCTGAGCAGGAAGCTATCAGAAATTAGAATTAAGCACGTTTTCCCTTGTCTCCTTTTGCTTAAGCTTATTAATTCTCTCCCATTTTTGGACAAAAAAGTGGGTCAATAATGTGAAAACACTAGACACTAGGCTGCACTAGGCTGGTATGAAAAGAGCTTAAAATCTATTTTGACAGACAATCGATATTCACAGCTTAAATTCCGGTAACATCCATCACGATTACGTGGCGATTTGAAACTTCATTTCAAATCTTGGAGAATATTTTGTAACTACGTCGATTCCTCCTGGTTTTATAAAGATAACTGGGAGGAAATCATTCGTCGCCAGCAAAATAAACGGGGGGGGGGGATAATCAAAAACTGACTAACCAATAAGGAGGGAGGACATCATAAAAATATAATAGAGTCTCATGGGGATCATGTAACTTTTATCTTCACAAAACCAAAATCCTCCGACCCTTTCCCCAACCCTTTCACCCCCACCCCCCCCCCCCTCCCGCCGTTTAGCAGGTGTAAAATAATGACCGGTCCTTTGGGAAGATAATAGCCTGCTTTACGGGTGGAAGATCTCGGACAAGTGACAAAGTGTAGAGGTGGGAAGGGGAGAAAAACCAAGCTTTCCTGGATTTTCTCCCTTTTCCCCTTCCTCATCGTTTTCTCACTCGTTCCAGATCTTCCACCAGTTCAATATGGCGGCCGAATATTCACCGCGCTGAATGTCGCGCTTGAAAACACAAACTACTGCCCGTAAGCATCCTAGGAAGATAAATGACAGAAAAACTCATTTGGGAATAGTGAGAGCTGATGGGTAAGAAAAGCGTTGATAAGAATGATAACAAAAGTTCCTTAGCGTATCATCTGTTAAGAAAACTAAACCAAGCATTGTTTACCATTCATAATGTACTATTATCATCTTAAAGGCCCCATGTCTTATTCATTTCCTAATAAACAAAGCTGTCACTCTGGAATAGACGAAAGCGACTAAATGAGCTCAATATTTTTGTCTTTATTCATTGACTCTCATGTTTCTTAATTCATCTTTGAACCCTGTCATTTACCCCGTCATGGAAGATAAAACTCTTTCGACGCGCTCTCGTGGACATATACTGCTGAACACTTCGTGGAGAAGAAGTCAGCCATCTCTAATAATTTACAATTGGTGTTCAAGTGACATTCACATTAAGGAACTTGATGCCTGGGCTTTATGTGAGACATGTTTTTCAAATACATCTGTGAGATATGTTAGAAAACCGGGCTTTTCTAACATGTCTCACATATGTAGTTGAAAAACAAGCCTCATAAGAAAACTCTTAAAAAATTCATTTTGATAGATGGTATAATGTTAACCATCGTTACTTATTTTCGCGGACCTTAGTTTTGTGATTTGACGAAAAATATTTCTTGAAAGGAACGAAATGACGCGATAATTGTCAAAAACCTAATCAGCAGGAAGAGAGAAATAGTCAATAAGTGTAAAGAGCTCATTGTGACGAGTTACAAGGATCTAATACCTTTCTCCTGGTTAATTTTCACGAAAACGTTTTTAAGAAACCTTTGCGAAAATAAAAAAGATTATCATAAGACCCGTTCAGCCCAGCTCGTGCGATCTCATGGAAAACCGTAGTGAAAGCTGAAGTGTGCACGGCTGGACGGGTTGACGTGAGCCGGTCCAGAAAAAAAGCCGTCCAGCATTTCTGCACTCCCTTCGCTTTGTTGCAAGAACTTAAAGGGAAACAGAAATGAGACAAAAATAATCCGTGTCTTTCAAGGAATTGGCAAATTCTTGCTCTGATTTGAAAAAAAAAAAATAAATAAAGGAAAATTTTTAACAGCAGAGATTTTTGTGCTCGTGTGGCTGCGTGTGGCCGTCTTTCGAGTCCTATTTAGGTTAAAATTAGTGGTCAAATGATAAAATGCCCATTGACTGAGTTTGATCAAGCCGTAACGTATTGTCAGTTGAGATAACTAAACAAGACTTTGTTTACTGTTTACTATATATATCTTATTAACCAAGCGCGAGGGCCGTACTGGGAGAATATCGGCCCGAGGTCTTGACAGTACGGACCGAGGGCAGCGAGGTCCGTACAAAAAAGACCAAAGGCCGATATTCTTCCAGTACGGTCCCGAGAAAGCTTGGTTAATAAGAGAGTTATTATACGACTGAAGTTAAAAGGGACACAAGTGCGGTATAATTCGGGACCATTCGGGACAGTGCCTGGTCCAATACTGAGAGAATATTGACCGGCAATAGAGCATTTTGATTGGTTGATTTTAGTTATTGGCCCTCTGACTGCCCGAGTCGTGTCATAAAACGTATTATCTACCTGAAGGATTTTTCGTTTTTATCCTAATAAACACAGTTACCTGTCACTCTGCTATAAACTAAAGCAACTATAGCGAGCTTAATATTTTTGTCCGTGTTTAATGACTCTCATGTTTCTTAATTAAGATTTGAACCCTGTCTATTACCGCTGGAAGACGAGACACATTCGACACGCTATCATGAACATATTGCGAAAGATGCTTGGACCTACGATCGGCCTTTTTGGATAAGCCACAATCAGTCTTGGAAAAGAAATCAGCCATTTTGCGCAGTTTACAACTGCCTGCACTGTTCTTGAGATTTCTCTCATTCTAAGAAATCATGCCACGAGAATAGACTTGCTTTTGTTGATTTCTTCCCTTTTTGAGAGAAAGATAACATTTTAGGCAGAAAGTGGAATCAGTTAGAGAATCACTTCCCGTAATAAGTAGACTTTTCACTTCTTAAGAATCGCTACACATTCTGTATATCTGGAAGAGAGGTTCCTAGGTGAGTTAATATCATGAACGAATCGTTTTGTGATTATATTTACCGCCTCCATCTGTTGATATGTCTGATATAAGTTCTTTCTTTGTCATTGGTTATCGGCTTACATCCTAAGAGCCTATACAATCAGAAGACCATTCCTTTTGTTGAAGACTACCGCTTTTTGGGGAAAAATCAACATTTTAGGCAGTAAGTGGAATCAGGCTAGAAATCGGTGCCCAAAATAAAGAAAAATTGTCCTGCGGGGTAAAGAGTAGTTAGACACTCGTGACGCTCCTATTATTTTATAAGTGAGTTGATATCATGAACGAATTGTGTTGTAATGGGTCTTATCAATTTTCCTCTACATTCGCCAAACTTAAAGATTTTCGTTCGACTTTTATCAGAAATTGTTTTTAACAATTTTAACTTACACCACCATCATGCTGAATGTTGTGACAATCTACGCCATATACAAAACTTCGACAATGCTACAAACTTTGCAAACGCTGCTGCTGAGTCTTGTCTGCTCTGATGTTGCGGTTGGTTTGTTTACTCACCCTTTATACACACTCTCTCTCTCTATCTTGTCAAGTAGCTACAGCTAGAAAATCCAGGCTGTAATACTTTCCGGTTGGTGAGGATTTAAAGTATTTAATTTTCAGTTGCTTCGTTCCATGGTGTTGTGGTTGTAAGTGTAGACAGTTTCTTAGCTGTTTATCTTCATCTCAGGTACCAAGAGCTTGTGACTCACAGGCGTGCTGTTATTGTGGTGATCGACGTGTGGGTGTATAGTGCATTAGTTTCTTTGGTGACATTGTGGGGGTTGCGCAGCACTCAGGAGCTCATTCTTTCAGTTGGTGTAGCTTTTTGTTTCATTCTGACATTTTTGGTGTACGTCAGGATATATTTAACTGTCCCACGACACAAGAATCAGATTCAGTCTATGCAAATGCAAAACGAAGCTCAGTCTAATGAGATGAAAAACTTCGCTGTCCTTATTAAATCGATGGTTTACATATTCTACGTATATTTCGTGTTATTGATTCTTCATTTGCCTTTTATTATTTGCATGGCTGTTATTCGAATCTATGGTTCGCCTTCTGCTTTTAGAAAAAAAATTTTTCTCATGGACTTTTGTGTATCTTAATTCATCTTTGAACCCTGTCATATACTGCTGGAAGATGAGACACGTTCGACACGTCATAAGAAACATACTGCGAAAGATGTCTTGGAACAGCTATCGGCCATTTCGGACAAACTAAAATCCGTCATCAAATGACGTCCATACGAATAGCTAGTCCACTCTGTTTTGCCTACAAGGACTATGCGCGGTAATTGTTTACAATAAATTAAATAGGGAGAAAGAGCATTGCAAGTTAACTTAGTGATATAACTTGACAGCTTTATAATTGGGCTGTTCCAATTTCAAGTACACAATAAATCGAACCACCACAAGTGAATTTGAACGGGAAAGCTCGTTTTGTCCTCGATGGACAGTGAAATTGTAACTATGGATGCAGTTAAAAGTAAGATGGCAAACATCATATTATTCTTATCAAGAGTTGCGTCGCTCTTTTAAATCTGAATGGAAACAAACAGAGGTGGTTGCGGACTTGTATGAGCTTCGTACAGGGTTTCTTTCATCCCTCGTTAATTTTACCAAGGACAGCGGACTGTTTTGCCTAAATATCTCACAACTAGCACTGACAACTGAATGACATACCAGTGTGAAATAAAACAGAAGGAAAGTTGTGCCGTTCATCCTTCTGCCGCTAAAGCAGAGCTTAAAATTTTCCTGATTTTGTGGGACAATCAATGGCTCAAATAACGATAACGTGGCGATTTTAAAAAAAAATTTCCAAATACTGCAGAATATTGCTAACAGCGTTATTTCTCCTGGCTTTCAGGGGTAACGGAGAGGGGATCAGGACAGAGGATCGTCGTCAATGGAGTGATAACCGTGATAAATAATGATCGGTTCCAAATGAAGATAAATGACAGTGAACTATTTTTTAAAGATTTTCTCCTGTACGAATCCAAATTATACGCATTTACTTTTGATAGCAATGCTTACTACAAAAACGTATTCGGAATTAGCGAGGAACGAGTTATTAGAAAATCGATGATACCGAAGGTTTCATGAGCATTTTTGATAAAACGATGTTAACAGTTATATAGAAATGAAGCTGGTTTTATAAACGTATATAATAATTGGACAGCGGTCATAATACCATTCACATTAAGGTCTTCGTTGCTCTTTTAAATTTCGATGAATTCCGAAGAAAAGAAAGAGATTGGACTCTTTGAGTGACTCTTTGATTTGACTCTTTGTACACACATAAAACTAGGCCCCCCACCTTAGCTCAAGGTGATCCACCACTGTTTGTCATCATATATATTTCCGAAATGTAAGCTTTCGTTCATCTGCAATAATAATGATAATTTTAAAACTTCTCTTTAAAGACATGTTTTGACACGAAACACATTATTAATCCATTCTTTTGTCTAGAATTTGTAAAGAACTGTTATTTTAAGATCTCAAAACCTCCCGCTCAGGTGTTATCTAGAGCCACCTGCAAACATCTGCAAGCTAATCAATAACTCTAAAGCAACCTCTGTTTAGATTTTCAGGTTCATACCTCGACTTCGAATAAGTTTTTATCTTGAAGGTGTAAAGTAAAACGCAGTACTTTTCGCTGTTTGCTTAATTTTCAACCGTATTGATCAATTCTCTTTTTTTTTTGATCAACTTAATAATAGATAGATGCTTGTAGGGCGCATTTCTAATCTCAATAAAAAATGATTGATATCAATTTTCCTTCTTTTGTTTGATATTAGCCCCTATCTTTTTTTCCTCCTGAAGACGAGACGGGCCCCTCTTAATGTGAGGCTCTACTTGTAGTCGTAGGATCCTTTAACTTTTTTAGCTTCCAATAACAGAGGCGGAAGTATGTTCCCTTTACTCATTTCTTACATTTATTTCTTGTTTGAATCTCGCTATTAATACCATGGTCTATAATTTTGATCATTTTTTGTCATTCTCATTAACTGCTTGCTTGAAAGTTTCTTGAAACTGCGCATGAAGGTGAGTGAAGCAGTCGGACTTTCTATTCAGAGGAAGAAGTTCCATTTGAAGTTGGCTCGTCCTTCAGTTGTCAGATCAGGGCTAGTGTTAAGAGGTTTAATTTGGGGAAAACAATTCGTAATCATGGGCAAAATTTGCAAGGGATAAAAGAACGCCGGTACGAAACTCAGGTCCCCAGCCAAAGCTTTCACTTCCCGGCCTTTCAGTGTTTGTTGAACAAATCAACAATGGCCACAGCTAACGAATGACTTTTGTGTATCCCTGACTTTGAGGAAATCGCTAAAGAGTACATGAAGAATTGTAAGATTGGTCATATCAATGCCAACAGTATTGCAGGACAGAAGTTTTATGAGATACGGCAGAGGTTACGGTCGGGTTCCTTCGATATCTTAATAATCTCGGAAACCAAGTTATATTAAAATTTTCCCAACAGCCAATTTATGATTGATGGCTTTCGCTTTTTCAGGATTGATAGAAATATACATGGTGGAGTGCTTATGCTTTATATAATGTCTGATATTCTGTTCAAGTTGAATAGAAGTATATCTACAGAGCAATGTGGAAAATATGGAACTGAATGTATAACCTGCGAACTAAAAGTTGGAAGATGATGGATTACAATTGTTGGTATTTATCGCCCGCCATCTCTCAAAAAATCCCGATGGAAATTTGAGATGAGTAATCTATTTGAAATATTTACTTTCCGACGGAACGATGTTTTGTTTCTGGGAGACTTTAATTGTGATATGATTCATCCTGACAAAGCATCAAAGGATGGTCGACGTCTCATGGACCTACTGGATGTTAATCATCTTAAAAACTTGATTACGCAATCCACACGAGTAAAAAAAATCTACGGAAACGCTTATCGATTTGATACTGACTAACAAGAAAAGAAGATTTCTTCAAATTGGTGTCGTATACACACAAATCAGCGATCACTCGCTGGTTTACACTATTATGCGAGTTACATTACCGCGACTAAGGTCAAGAAAATCGCATTCCGCAGTTTCAAAAATTTTGATGGAGATAAATTTATGGAGGATCTCAGTGCCGCTCATTTTCATATTATGGATAATTTCGATAATCCGGATGACATGTTGTATGTTTTTGAGGCATTTTACAGTGATATACTTGGTGAGCATTCGCCACTCAAATAAGCACACGTACGTAGAAATCATGTACCATATATGAACAATCATGAATGGCGTTCAGCCATACGGAAGAGAAATAGTCTCTGGAGACGTTTTGCAAAAGAGCGGACCGATGCAAATTATGATATTTACAAGGCGCAAAGGAATTCATGCACTTCACTTCGACGCAAAGCAATAAAGAAATATTATCACAACAAAGCTGAAGGATCCCAAAACCCAACTATCTTTTGGAAAATGTAACGTCCATTCCTGCACTCCAGGAGCTCTGGCCAAGCAAACGACATATTACTTAATAAATTAATTAATAAAATCTTCCTTTTATCACTATATTTCTAATTTCATGTCTCTAACTATGCAAGCCATGGTATTAGTAAAACTAGAAAGTTTTTATGTGAATCCTACTAAGGAATAAGGATTTAGAGGTGGAGGGTGGTTGTCAAACGCATTGCAGGTTTCAGTTTGGGATTAGAACACAAAGTGCATGTTAACAGGGGTGGGCAGTTTATAAATTATCTCAGTGGTTAGTGAAAAATGCTTTGGGCTCAGCAAAAACAGTGCCATCTGGCTACTTGCCCCAGGGTGCTGAAGGGCAATGAGAATCCTTGTCACTTGACTTGTGCTAACCCTAAACCCTAACCCTAAAACTGTAACCCTAACCCAACAGTAACCCTAGCATCAAAATACTGGAAAAAGGTGAATTTAAGGCGAGACTTACCATAGTTGTCTCCTGAGGGTGTCAAATACCTTAGTCAGGTGATTTTCATTTTTTTCTTAAAGGTCTTTGACTTGAGGACATTGACGTCGTTGAAAGAGTTTAGAACTAAAATATGTCAAATTTCTTTTGAACATTAAATTTCCTTTGAACACACTTATGTAAATAATAGTGTAAAGTACTGTATATAAAATACGATTCTATTTGTTTTTATATTTTTATTTACTTATTAATTTATTTATTTACTTAATTTGTTCTTCTCTTTCTCGGAGAAATTAGCTATTCTTGTAAATTCGAGGTGAAATAAAGGTGATGTATGTATGTCTGTATAATACAATTAACATCATGTCTGCTACCCCACTTTTATTCAGACATCCATAATTGCAATTTTATTGTCTTTCGTTGAAAAGAAAACAGCTTCCCTGTGGAAATAGATTTTTCCTTTGAAATTGTGCTCGTTTCATATATTGTGTATTTGAAATTCGAACAGCGCAATTACGTAGTTGCAGAGTCATATCACTCTGTTTATGTACAATCTTCTTTGTACCAATTTGATTCGTCGTTTAACAAAGTAAGCATAGTCCTTGTAAGCCACACAGAGGAAATCAGTTATTAACATGAACAACGCTCGGTGACCGATTGTAAATTACGTGAGATGGCTGTTTTCTTCTCCAAGACACCTTCTGCAGTACGTCCATGATAGCGTGTCGAATGTGTCTCATCTTCCAGCAGTAAATGACGGGGTTTAAAGATGAATTAAGAGACACGAGAGTCCATGAAAACAAAAAGAGCTCTTTTAAAACGACGTTTGGGCCATATATTTTGAAAACAGCAAGACAGATGAAGAATGGCATAAAACAAGTTAAAAAGACGAGATATACGTAGAATATGTTAATTGCGGATTTAATGAGGACAGCAAAGTTTTTAAGCTCATCAGACTGAGCTTCATGTCGCATTAGCAAGCGCTGAATCTCATTCTTGTGCCGTTGGACAGTTAGATATATCCTAATGTACACCACAAATGTGAGAATGAAACAGAAGGCTACAGAAACTAAAACAATAAGATCATGAATATTGCGCAACCCCCAAGATATCATCGCAGAAACAGATGCACTATACACCCATATGCCGATCACCGCAATAACAACACGCTTGTGAGTCACAAGCTCTTGATATCTGAGATGGAAATGTAAGGCCAAGAACCTGTCTACACTTACAGCCACGACACCAAGGAACGAAGAAGTTGCAAATAAATAACTTGAAGTATTCATAATTAGAAGAACGTTACAGCCAGGAACCTTTAATTGTAGCAACTTCACCAGAAAGAAAGTGTACAATGGTTGACTGAACAAACCAACTGCAACATCAGAGCAGGAAAGACTCAGCAGAAGATTTTTCAAAGTTTTTGGCATTGTTGAAGCTTTGTGTATGGCGTAGATTGTCACAATATTCAGCATGATGGTGGTATGAATTAGAAAAGTGTTGAAGATACAGTTGGCGATAAACGTCGAACGAAATTCAGCAAGTTCAGCGTATGTGGGTAAAAGGAGCGGAGACATGTCGCAATACAATTCGCTCATGATGTCAACTCACTTATAGAAGAGTGGACCCTCTACGTCTGACAAATGGCCTGTCTTGCGATTCTCTAGCCCGAAAATTTCTCCTTATTTTGGGAAGGGATTCTCTAACCGATTCCACGTCCTGCCTAAAGTGTTATCTTTCCTCGCAAAAGTGATGAACGTCAACAAAAGAAATCCACCTATGATGGTATGAGTTCTTAGGATGTTAGCCAATGACAAAGAGGGAACTTACGTCAGAGAAATTAACAGACGGTGGTGGTCAAGATATTCAGTTGTATTTTGAAATCGAAAATACGACAACATAATAGTGCCGCAGTTAAATATATCCTGTTTCCACTTATTTCCGCGAGACTTTGTGTTGTGAGAAGAATTGGAAGTTGTTCTTTGGAGACTCCTCAGGTCTCTGTTTTTGATTTTTATTCAGTTAAACCAAGTTTTACTAAACGTATTTTGCTGGTGTGAATCAGGTATACTTAAAAAAATCAAGCCTTGTGAGAAAATTGTCAAACCTCATTTTGACAGATGACATGATATTTAACGTCGACTGTTTAAAACCGCTCAATATTTATTTTTTTATTTGGAGTTAAGCATGTAAAGTATAATTAAATGTCTTGACCGCCTCCGTCTGTTGATATGCCTGAGGCATATTCTTTATTTGCATTGGCTTGCATCTTAAGAACCCATATCATAATTAGTGTATACCTCATATTTAGCTTCATTGCTTTTGCATAAAAAAGGAGCATTTTATGAATCAGCACCATGAATAAAGGGACCTCATATGGAGGTCCCTTGTCAATGCCTTAAATTATGCTCATGAACAGGGACAACTAACCAATTCACATAAACAGGCTATGATTACTTTGATAGAAAAGAAAGACAAAGACAGACGTTTTATAGAGAATTGGAGACCAATCTCTTTAATTAATGTCGATGTTAAAATTGCATCCAAAGTAATTGCAAGAAGGCTAGAACAAATTCTACCTTATTTGATCCACCCTAACCAGAATGGCTTTATTAAAGAGAGATCAATTATGGACGGAGTTCGAACGGCTGAAGATATACTTGAATTTGCCCAATTTACAGGCTGTTCTGGTGTCCTTTTGGCTGTGGATTTCGAGAAAGCATTCGACTTTTTAAACCATACCTTCCTCCTCAACTGAATAAAGGCTGATAGTTTCGAAAGAAACTGTTTGGGGCTGCGTCGGTGGGAGTAACGAAATAATTTGGATATATCAACAAAGTTGAAGTGGTAAATTGGCCACCGTAACGATTTCAAAAGCTGACGTTTCGAGCGTTAGCCCTTCGTCGGAGCGAATGGAGGAATTGTGGGTTGTGTGTGCTTTTAAAGGCAAAGAATGGAGCTACGTTATTGGTGGTAACATGGCAACGAAAAAAGCAAGAATAAATTAGTGGAATAAAAAGCGTTCGTTGATCCCTGTGGGATTTAGACTGCCGGTTTGAAAGATGAGCTTTTGTTCAAGATCTTTACGGCTTTCCGTGCTACCTAAGTGTAAGGAAAGACCGCAGATTGCCATATGTTGCTTAGCTTCTTTTCTTACCTAATCATTCTAAGCAACATATGGCAATCTGCGGTCTTTCCTTATACTTAGGTAGCACGGAAAGCCGTAAAAATCTTGAACAAAAGGTCATCTTTCAAACCGGCAGTCTAAATCCCACAGGGATCAACATACGCTTTTCATTCCACTAATTTATTCTTGTTTTTCTCGTTGTCATGTTCCCACCAATAACGTAGCTCCATTCTCTGCCTTTAAAAGCACACACAACCCACAATTCCTCTAAATAAAGGCTGATAGTTTCGAAAGAAACTGTTTGGGGTTGCGTCGGTGGGAGTAACGAAATAATTTGGATATATCAACAAAGTTGAAATGGTAAATTGGCCACCGTAACGATTACAAAAGCTGACGTTTCGAGCGTTAGCCCTTCGTCTTTCCCTCCGACGAAGGGCTAACGACGAAGAGCTAACGCTCGAATCGTCAGCTTTTGTAATTGTTACGGTGGCCAATCTACCATTTCAACTTTGTTGATATATCCAAATTACCACAATTCCTCTATTCGCTCCGACGAAGGGCTAACGCTCGAAACGTCAGCTTTTGTAATCGTTACGGTTGCCAATTTACCACTTCAACTTTGTTGATATATCCAAATTACTTCCTTTTCAAAGTCTTGAAAAAATATAATTTTGGAACATACTTTCTACAGTGGATCAAGACGTTTTAAACTAAAGTGTCCAGCTGTGTTCTAAACAATGGATTCGCTACTGATCTGTTCCCAGTCAGATGCCGAGTTAGGCAAGGTGACCCCTTGTCACCTTTACTATTCATCTTTGCTCTTGAAATACTCACTTGTCGAATTCGTGAAGAAAATCAATTTAAAGGTATATTGGTTAAGGAGGAAGAAATCAAACTAACCCTTTTTGCCCATGACATGACCTTTTTCCTTAGAGATACTACGTCATATCACCGGTTACTGTCGACTCTGGAGTCGTTTTCGAGATTCTCTAACCTGCAAGTTAATAAAGATAAGACTGATTTTTTTGCAATTGGCAGCCATCGTCTTGATCGAAACAATTATGCTCATAAAGTACGAGCTTCAATTAAAACTCTAGGAATTGTTTTTGACTATAACGTCTCATCCAGGATGAAAACGAACTTTGACGCAATTTTAAAGTCTATTAAAAATACAATAAATATGTGGAAATGGAGAGGGCTTGCACTTCTGATAAGGATACAGCTTGTTAAACCGTTTATCATCCCTAAAGTCTTGAGTAAAGCGTCGTTGATTACATTCACAGATGATTTAATCAAAGAGGTCAACAGGCTGATGTACCGTATTATTTGGAAAAGCAATGATAAAATTAAACGCGCCGCTCTTTTCAATGATATTAAGGATGGAGGGCTTAAGATGTTGGATATTCAGTCGATGATCCTCGCACAGAGGGTGATGGTATTAAAAAAGTTCACAAATAA
Source organism: Stylophora pistillata (assembly GCF_964205215.1). Lineage (NCBI taxonomy): Eukaryota > Metazoa > Cnidaria > Anthozoa > Scleractinia > Pocilloporidae > Stylophora > Stylophora pistillata. The sequence goes on from NC_142523.1 coordinate 22,735,074, forward strand.
GGATAATAACAGCTCTTGGAGAATAACATGAAATTACTTCCTTTCTCAGGTAGGAGAAGAATTTATTCTTAAGTGTAATTTTGATACCAGACAGTTACCTATCTACCTTCTGACCTTTTATAAGGAGTGCCTGGAGGCTTGGTCCAGGTTGAGGCGACCTTCGATTCTTTCGTACAAAGATGTAGTTCACCAGGTTATATGGAGCAATAAAAATATTACTGTCCAAAAGATCTCATTTTTTGAAGAACACTTGTTTTCTAAAGGAATTGTTACGATCGGTGATTTCATTTCTGACACTGGAATCTTCTTAAAGGGTATTAAGGTGTTACATGCAAATCTATCTCCGCTACAATATTTTAAATTAATGAGCGTCATAGACGCCATTCCTCGTCACTGGGGATGTATTCTTAGACAAAGCGCTCAACATCCCCCCTCTCGTACAAATGACATAACCTATTTGAATTTGGAAAATTCTGAGGTAATGTTAGCAAAAATCCTATCCAAATCGCTCTATAACGCGTTTAAAAGCAAAAAGAAAATCCCCCCAACTGCACAGAAAAAGTTCAGGGAAAAATTTCCACAATTTCCGTTCGACTGTGTATATGGAACTCTACGCTTTCCTAGAGTCTCATCTACTTGTAATGAATCAGTTTGGTTTCCGTCGAGGTAGATGAACATCGCTTGCCTTGACACAAATTCCCGATGAAATGCTTGCAAATATGGACAATGGTCTCTTAAATACGAAGGTGCACTATAAAAGGAGCCTTAAGTCCCACTGGACCATTTGTCAATCAACCGTCGTGTGATGTAGAACTCTTAGAGTGAAGTCAGCTTGAGCTACAGCTACAGCTACAGAAATCGCTCAAATCATGTGTTGCTTTGTTAAAATGTACCGCTACTTCCCAGGTCTTTTTATTAGTGACCATAGCAGACCTATGGTTGCGAAATCTAACTCTAAAGTAATTTGTTGTGGGACCAATGTATTGCCGGCGACATTTCTTGGACGAAGCGAAATAAATGATTTTCTCAGAATAACAGGAAAGTTTCAGTCGTATCTTGTAGCTCTTGCCGGTTTGAAAACACAAAAAGGAATTAGATTCAACCAAGAAGTTGCGACAAAGATCGCATCTTGTTCTATTACATTTAAAACATCCCTTAACCTCAACAGCCCCTTCAGGAAACTGAGGTGAGGTTAGTAGTGTTTGCCTCTAAATCGCAAATTGCATTGTTTAAACCGTAGGGAAGAAATGTTCCACATATTCAAACAGGGGTTTATATTAGACAGAACAGTTTTAACTGGTGTTTCGAAAGAGCAAAACCGTTGTAATCCAAACGGGTGGTCGGAACGGAATGGTTAACATAGTAATTAGCAATTGAGAACCAGAGATCTTAGCGGGCAACGTCTAGAGTGACGCTATTCGCGTCATTCACTTAGAGGGGCTAACGCTCGGATCTTAAGCTTTTAAAAACTTTCCACAGTGTCCCGGCGATATAATAGTGACCAGTTTCAGGAGCCAATTACCTTTAATGGGCTCTTACCCGTCTTTAACTATACCTTTTTTTTTTCAGAGTTCGTTTTAGAATTATCGAACTGAGCCAGAAATTAAACAAGCTCAAGAAATTTACTGCTACACGTGTAGAAGCGAATGGAGGTAATTTAGGAAAACTCATAATGAAAATTGTTATCTACTCACTTAAATAAACGTTAGAGAGAAAATTACTAACGCATACTAAACGTTTGAAATTCATTTCCAAGTTTAATCGTTTCCGGCTGATACCGATGTTGATGATGCTGTTATTTCATTCATTGTTGATTGTAGTCTAAATGAAACCTGCGTTAAATAGGGATTATAAAAGAATCGAAATAAGAGAACTGAAGCGGTTTTTAACACTTTTTATATTTGTGGGATGCACTCATATTTCAAACAGCAATTTGTCCAATTCAATCAGGCTTGCTCTCCGGTGCAGACCATCAAGTGATGTGTCCCTCAAGGTTCGATTTTAGGCTCACTATTGTTTATTCTATACATTAATGACCTCCCTAATGCCTCTGAATTATCAGACCCACTACTTTTCGCTGATGACACCAGTATCTTTTATTCTCACTCAAATCTAAATTGCTTAGAATCCATACTTAATGATGAACTCCAAAACATTGACGTTTGGCTAAAATGTAACAAGCTTTCTGTTAATATAAAGAAAACCAACTATATAATTTTTAAACTCAGACAGAAGAAATTTAACTCCAACATTTCTCTCTCCTTTGGTGGTAAACCCCTACAACAAGCTTATGTAACTAAATTCCTTAGGTTCTATATTGACAATCATCTCGCCTGGAAATACCATATCAGCTATGTGTGTAAACAAATCGCTAAATCAATAGGTATTATATTTAGGTCTCGCTTTTCCCTATCCTCTGCAACCAAACTCACTTTGTATTACACCCTAGTTCATCCTTATATCGTCTATTGTAACTCCGTCTGGTCGTCCACATACCTACATAACTTAAATAGAATTTATTATTTGCAAAAGCGAGCTGTGCGGGCTATCACCAACTCAGACTATTGAGACTACTCTGCCCCTTTATTCTCCAAACTAGAAATTTTAGATATTTTCCAATTCAATACGTTTGAAATCGCCAAATTTTTGTTTTATTTCAAAAATAACTTATCGCCCCCATTGCTTCTCGATCTTTTTGTAAGGAATAGCCAAATTCACAACTACGGTACCAGAACAGCCAGTAATTATCGAACGCATTTGTGCCGTACAAATGTCAAGCAGTTTACAATTCTCTACCAAGGTCCTAAAATTTCGAACTCTCTTCTTATTTCAGTCACTCGTTCGACAGACTTTCTCCGCTATAAAACGAAATTGCAAAAGCTTTTACTTAAATAATCACTGAATTGGCCAAGCCGCACATTCGCAGCACTTTTTCTTTACTTAATTTATTATTGTAAGTGAGGTGGCTCTTCCATAAGCCTGGTGGCTTCTGGGGTCTCCTCGCCCTCTAACTGTTATCGCTGTAATTAAATAGTTTTTAATTGTTAAAATAAGGCAAATAAAGAGGATGATGATGATGAAACAGCAGTCTTCATAAGAGAATAAAAACACACATCTTACGGGTTTATTACGAAGCCCCAGGTTGGCTTGTTAGCTCAGTCGGCAGAGCACTCCACTGGCATCGCAGAGGTCATGGGTTCGAAACCCGAACAGGCCTGAATTTTTTTCAGGTTTTAATTTCACTATTGCTTAGATAGTGCTGCTCACTGCGAATATCGTTCTTACGCGTTTCTGTAACCGCAGTTCAAATATATCAGTCTCATATATTCTTAGCAAATAACAACACTGGTGGTTTTTGTTCGACGTTCTAGCAGTTAGACTAGGGATCTCTGCAGATGGTTCAGGCCTATAACAGGACGAGAAAATGTCAGAATTCATTTCATTTTCGTGTTAAACAGTTTGCCTCAATAAAGTAAAAGAGCAATAACAATTGCATGCGTTGTACCACATTCGCACAAAAGGTGTTTTGTTAGACAGTTTAAAATTGTTTTCTTCATAGAGGCTGCTTAATTAAGTGATGTTTGTAGACTTCAAATTTAGCACGTTGAACTGAATTATTACAACTTGGGGACTAATTGAAATTTATGAAAAACTCATTCAGTTTCTTAGGTCTCTGTTTTTGATTTTCACTCAGTTAAACCAAGTTTTACTAAACATATTTTGCTGGTGTGAATGAGGTCTAAGACATACTTTGAAAGTTAAGCTTTGTAAGAAAATTGTCAAAACTTATTTTAACAGATGACATGACATTTAACTTCGACTGTCTAAAACCGCTTAATATTTATTGTCTTATTTTTAATTAAGCGTGTTAAGTACAATTGAGCGTCCTGACCCCCTCCATCTGTTGATATGCCCGAAGAAAGTTCTTATTTGTCATTCGATTATATCATGTTGACATTGACTTACATCTTAAGAACACATATCATAATTAGTGTCTACCTTTTATTGAGCTTCATCGTTTTTGCGATAAAAAGGAACATTTTATGCAGAATCACTATCCTGAAAGGGGAGAATTGTCCTGCTAAAAAATCACAACACATTTTTTTTATTTGGATTAAGGGTTCCTATTTCTTATACATGAGTTAACATCATGAAAGAATTGTTTTGCAACGAGTCTTCGCAATATCTCCCTATATACGCCGAACTTGCAGATCTTCAATTGACTTTTATCGCCAACTGCGTCTTCAACAATTGTCTAACTTATACCTCCATCATGTTAAATATAGTGACAATCTACGCCATACACAAAACCTCGACGATGGCAAAAACTTTGAAAACCCTGCTGCTGAGTCTTGCCTGTTCTGATGTTGCGGTTGGTTTGTTTAGTCAACCATTATACATTTTCCTTCTAATCAAGTGGCTAAAACGGGACAATACCGGCTGTAACACTCTGCTAGTGTGGATTATTTCTGGTACTTTATTTTCATCTGCCTCGTTCCTTGGTGTTGTGGCTGTAAGTGTAGACAGATTCTTAGCTGTTCATCTTCATCTCAGATACCAAGAGCTTGTGACTCACAAGCGTGTTGTTATTGTGGTGATCGGCATGTGGGTGTATAGTGCATTTGTTTCTTCGATTATATTGTGGGAGTTAATCAGTACTCGAGATCTTATTACTTCAGTTTCTGCGTCTTTCGGTTTCATTCTGACATTTGTGGTCTACATCAGGATATATTTTACTGTCCGACGACACAAGAATCAGATTCAGTCCTTGCAAATACGAGACAAAGCTCAGTCTGATGAATTGAAAAACTTTGCCAGTCTCATTAAATCAACAGTTGCTATATTCTACGTACTTCTCGTGTTTTTAGGTTGTTATTTTCCTCTTTTCATTTCCATGGCTGCTATTCAAATCTATGGCTCGAATTTCGCTTTAAAAAAATTCCATCTTTTCTCATGGACTCTCGTGTATCTAAATTCAACTTTGAACTCTATCATTTATTGCTGGAAGATGAGACAAATTCGACACGCTATCATGGACATACTGAGGAAGGTGTCCTGTACAAGAAATAAGCCATCTCGTGTAATTTACAATCCGCCATCGAACGTGGTCCATGTTGATAACTGATCCACTCTGTGTGGCCTACAAGGACTATTCGCAGTTCAAGTAAAATTTACGACAAAGTATATAGAGACAAAGAGCACTAAACATAAGCCTAATGATATTACCCGTCAGCCAAATAATTGCGCAGCTTCGAATTTAAGCACACAACATTTAAAATTGTCGCAACTGGAGAGGAAAAGGTTACTTTGAACTTTCGGTTACTTTTGAACAAGGAAGCTAGTTTTGTTATCGATGGACCGTGAGACTGTAATTACAGATGGCAATGAAAGAAGTACAGCAGACATGATATTATTCATATCAAGGTTCTCGTCGCTCTAAATTTAAAATCACGATTGAAAAAGATGAGAGTGAATGAGGACCTGAGCTTCGTTTTTTTAATTCATTGAAAAGTTTTTCCGTGACTGCGATAAGTTTCGCTAACTCTCTATAAACTAGCACACCGACCACTGAATGAAGCGCCAGCTTCGAATTAAACATAAGGAAATTTGTGCCATTCATTCTTCTGCCTTAAAGGCTTCTTCTTCATAAAAAGTCAACTACTTGACTTCCCTCTATGTGCAATTTAAAGAAACTTTCAAGCGAGCAGGTAACGAGAATGACAAAGATGATCAACTAGAGATCATGGCATGGATACCAAGATTCTCGGGACTGAGCAAAAAATTTAAGATACAAGTAATGGGAATAAACCTCCAGGTCTTTCACTGAAAGTTAAAAAAATCAAATGATCCTACGACTTAAACGGTATAGCATCACATTAAGAGCGGAAGGAAGAAAAACAACCAAGAGCTAGTGTTTAAGAGGGAGAGAAAATTGATGTTAATCATTGGTTATTCGGTGTATTGAAAAAAAGAAAGAAAAGGATTGATTGATATGCTCGCAAACTAAACGCGCAGCGAAAAGCATTTTGTTTGCCTTTACACTTTCGAGATAAAAACTTATTCGAAGCAGAAGGCTGACCACGAAAACGAAAGCAGAGGCGGCTTTCGAGTTGTTGATTAGCCCGCAGATGTTTCCTGGTGGTTCTAGATAATAACTGAACGGGAAGTTATGACAAATTAAAATTAAGCACGTTTCACCTTGTTGTCTCCTTTCGCTTAAGGTTATTAATTCTCTCCAATTTCTAGACAAAAAAGTTGGTCAATAATGTGACAGACCATCGACAGCTTATTATTTGGAAATATCCATAATGACCACGTGGCGATATGAAGCTTCATTTCAAATCTCGGAGAGTTTTTGTAACAGCGATGAGACAGATAAGACATGGCCATGTGCTGGGGAATGATTTACAATCGTTTTTCAAATGACATTCATATTAATCAACGAAAACCTCTATGGGGCTTACAAAGACTGTGTTTAATGAGTGTCTAAGTTATAATCCTCCTGATCGCCCAAACAGCAATCTATTTATGAAAGTGGTAACAGTGGTGGCATGAGTTAAAACGTTTTAAAAGATAGGCCAGATGTTAATCATTGGCTTTTGGGTGGATTAAAAAAAAAAAAAAAAAAAGGATTAATTGATACGCTCAAAAACTTAACATACAGAGTAAACCATTTTCGTTTGTCTTTGCACTTTTGAGATAAAAAGTAAGTCGAAGCAAAAGACTGCACATAAACACGAAAACAAAGGCGGCTTTAGAATTATTGACTAGCCCGTTGAAGTTTGCAGGTGATTCTAGGTAATCCCTGAGCGGGAACGTTTGAGAAGTTAAAATTAATTACGTTTTCCCTGTTAAACCGAAATTGAACGGTTTGTCTCAAATTCAGCCGCTGTTGGTCAGGGCGCCAGCAAATCAGCCTGTCTAACCTATTTCCTTTCCGTCTCAATTAAATTACGTAAACGTTCTTCTTATGAATTGAGCCGTTTTGTATGGACTTGGCATGCATAGTAATAAAAACATTTACCAAGCTAAGCACAAATAAAATTTCAATGAAAAGCAAAAACTAAGCGTGTCATGGGCTGGCACAGTCAGCCTTATTCCCAGCCACCAAAGAGATAAAAGTTGTAAATTATTTTCCTTCTCGAGCAAATTCAGTGGAAATTTGAAAACAAGATGTAAAAAGTAAACGGCTTGTAAGTTCAGTGAAATACCAGCCTTCTCCTTAAATAGTGTGAAGCTTGCTTAAAAAGTTTGAAACCGAATGTAAAAACAAGGTTGAAATAAAAGATGTCGAAGTTTCTAACGTGCAGAACTGACCTTGCTTCCTATTCGCTAACGCAATGACATTTCTAACAGCTGACTTCGGAAAGGCGCGCGTTCAGGATGAAAACAAACAACACCATTGTAATTATTAATAACAATAATAATAATTTAATATTTATATTGCGCAAATTAACATGAATATATGATCAAATGCGCATCACAACACTTTTCGGGGGACTTTGGCCAGACTGCATTAGCAGTTTACAAAAATTCGAAAGAAACTTTTATTTGAAGATGCCCCCTCCCCCCAATTCCCATTAAAAACCAGACCACATCACAGTAATCTCGTGAGTGGGTTCTTTAACGTCCCCTGCCTAACCAAATTAACTAATTAATAGATGCAGGAGACGGGACCTACGGTTTATTCGTCCTTATCCGAGAAGACTAGAATGTCTAACCATTTCTTGATATTATAGCAAGGTAGCGCATTCTCCTCAGTTATTTTAAGACTTTGAGTGTTGGTCCGGCCGGGGCTCGAACCATCGACCTCGACCTCCCGCACAACAGTCCAGCGCTCTAACCAATTGAGCAAACCGGGAGGCGGTTACTATACATTGCTGATTTCTTGTTAATGATGAGATTCAAGGAAAATGGATTACCTGACCCTTGAATTCCGCGTTAAATGGAACTTGAAAACCGATATCGCACTCATCGCTTCGCGATTCGTGTGATATCGGTTTTCGCGTGCAATTTAACACGGAATTTACCAGTCAGGTAATGAACTTTCCTATAATATTCAATAATACGCAATTATAGATGCCACAGGAACGATGCGCCTGAAAATGTTATGTCAGACTATCGGCTAGGGAAAACTTAAAATAAGAAGTCTTTAACAAAATAAGGTGCTCATTTTTTTCGACTTGGTTGCAGAATTATGAGCCTGAACGAGAGTTCATTTTAAAATGAATTTTTAAATCATCACTTAACCAGTGGCGGATCTACAGGAGGGACCCCGAAATTTAAGCTTTCGTTCATCTGCAATAATAATAAATTTTAAAAATTTATCTTTAAAGACATGTCTTGACACCAAACACATTATTAATCCATTCTTTTGTCAAGAATTTGTAAAGAACTGTTATTTTAAGATGTCAGAACCTTCCGCTCAGGTATTATATAGAACCTCCCGCAAACATCTGCAAGCTAGTCAATAACTCTAAAGCAACCTATGTTTACATTTTCATGTTCAGACTTCGAGTTCGAATAAGTTTTTATCTCGAAGGTGTAAAGGAAAACGCAGTACTTTTTGCTGTTTGTTTAATTTTCAACCATGTCAATCAATTCTTTTTTTTTTCTTTTTTAATCCACTCAATAGACAATGATTAACATCAATTTTCCTTCTTTTGTTTACTATTAGCTCCTATTTATTTTTCTTACTGAAGACGAGACGTGACGCTCTCAATGCGAGGCTCTACGTTTACTCGTAGCATCATTTAACTTTTTTTAACTTCAAATAAAGACTCGGAAGTATGTTCCCTTCACTCATTTCTTACTTTTTGTCATTCTCATTAACTGCTTGCTTGAAAGTTTCTTCAAATTGCGCAGGAAGGGAAGTGAGGCAGTCGGACCTTCTATTCAGAGGAAGGAGTTCTTTTTGTTCCCTATTGAGGCCTTATTTGAATATTCTGCTTTTGAGCTGAAGAGTGGATGGCATAAATTTCTCTTTCTTCCATTAGAAGTTGGTTCGTCCTTCAGTTGTCAGATCAGGGTAGGGTTAAGAGGTTTAAGTTTGGCAAAACAATTCGTAATCATGGGCAAAATTTGCAAGGGATAAAAGAACGCCGGTACGAAACTCAGGTTCCCAGCCAAAGCTTTCACTTCCCGGCATTTTAGTGTTCAGTCCTGATACGATTAATATCATGTCTGCTTCCCTACTTTTATTCGGGCATCCATTGTTGCAATCTCATTGTCTTTCGATGAAAAGAAAGTACCTTCCCGGTGGAAATAGATTCTTCCTTTCAAATTGTGATCATTTGATATATTGTGTATCTAAAATTCAAACAACACAATTACGTGGCTGCAGAGTCATATCACTCTGTTTATGTACAATCTTCTTTGTACCAGTTTGATTTGTCGTTTAACAAACTAAGCATAGTCCTTGTAAACCACACGGAGGGAATCAGTTATCAACATGAACTACGCTCGGTGACCGATTGTAATTTATGCGAGATGGCTGATTTCTTCTCCAAGACACGTTCTGCAGTACGTCCATGGTAGCATGTCGAATTTGTCTCATCTTCCAGCAATAAATGACGGGGTTTAAAGATGAATTAAGAAACACGAGAGTCCATGAAAACAGAAGGAGCTCTTTTAAAACGACGTTTGGGCCATAAATTTTGAAAACAGCAACACAGATAAAGAATGGCAAATAACAAGTTAAAAAGACGAAATATACGTAGAATATGCTAGTTGCGGATTTAATGAGGACAGCAAAGTTTTTAAGCTCATCAGACTGAGCTTCATGTCGCATTAGCAAGGGCTTAATCTGATTCTTGTGCCGTTGGACAGTTAGATGTATTCTAATGTACAGCACAAATGTGAGAATGAAACCGAAAGCTACAGAGACTAAAACGATAAGATCCTGAGTATTGCGCAACCCCCACAATATCATCGAACAAACAGAAGCACTATACACCCATATGCCGATCACCGCAATAACAACACGCTTGTAAGTCACAAGCTCTTGATATCTAAGATGAAAATGAAGGGCTAAGAACCTGTCTACACTTACAGCCACGACACCAAGGAACGAAGAAGCTGCAAATAAATAACATGAAGTATTCAGCATTAGAAGAACGTTACAGCCAGGAACTTTTAATTGTAGCAACTTCACCAGAAAGAAAGTGTACAACGGTTGACTGAACAAACCAACAGCAACATCAGAGCAGGCAAGACTCAGCAGCAGAGTTTTTAAAGTTCTTGGCAGTGTTGAAGTTTTGTGCATGGCGTAGATTGTCACAATATTCAGCATGATGGTGGTATAAGTTAGAAAAGTGTTGAAGATACAGTTGGCGATAAAAGTCGAACGAAATTCAGCAAGTTCGGCGTATGTGGGTAAAAGGAGCGGAGACATGTCGCAATACAATTGGCTCATCATATCAACTCACTTATAGCAGATAGGACCCGCTATTTCAGACAAATGGCCTCTCCTGTGATTCCCTAACAGGACAATTTCTCCTTATTTTTAGAAGGGATTCTCTAGCTGATTCCACTTCCTGCCTAAATTATTATCTTTCCTCCCAAAAGTGATAAATGTCAACAAAAGAAATCCACTTATCATGGTATGAGTTCTTAGGATGTTAGCCAATGACAAAGAGGGAACTTACGTCAGAGAAATTAACAGACGGTGGTGGTCGAAAACACGACAACATAATAGTGCGGCAGTTCAATATATCCTGTTTCCACTTATTTCCGCGAGACTTTGTGTTGTGAGGTGACTTGGAAGTTGTTGTTTTGAGACTTTTCCAGTTAAGCCTTTTGTTTTGTTAAGCTTTGCCTTCTGCGCCTACGTGTTTTTTTGGTAGATTTATATTTTTTTTAGGCTCAGCTCACGGATTTCCTTGTTACCGCGTCAGACATTTAGACAGTTAGACAGTTTCACAGGTTGTCGTGTTTGCGTTGGCGAGGCTGACCTTGAGTCCTACCCACACTGAAGTTCGTGTTTGCGTGCACGTCTCCTGTGCGCAGCTGCTCGCGTCCAATTGGTTTCTTGGCGCTCGACGAGTACTTCGGTGAGAGCCAACCAGTTTCCCCTTTTTTGGCAAAATAAACGGATACACTATAGAAACTCTCACGGTCAGCTAACCCAAATATGTCTACGGTTTTCCTACTTAATACTTTGGTACTTCTCGCTAGAGAGAGAGAAAGGAAGCGTCGCTGTAGTAGAAGAAAACTCTTTGGATGAGAATTAAAAATAAGTACAGAATCCTAGTACCTTTGGTTAATTTGCCTAAGCGAGTTGTACAACCCCCAAGATTTGTTTTGCGATTTTCGGAATTTTAAAGTTTGAGGCGCCAGTTCTTTTTGTCTGAATCAATATCACCATATATCTTGCTGCTTTTTTTTGTGAAATGTATTTGATGCAGTAATGACACAATCTATTTCTATCTGGCCTATTTCTATGATAGCCTGTCGAATGTGTTTTAACTTTCAGCAGTAAATGTCAGGTTCAAAAATGAAGTCATTGAGGAAAGAGAAAAACATCAAGGATATTTTAATTGCTCTCCGCGTTAATTCTAGAGTTACAGCTAGCTATGTTTTGAAGATATTAATAAAACTTGCATTCGAGAAAGCCTTTAAGATTAGCATGAGTAGCTGTGGACACACTAAAGGCCTCTACCAAGGGGGGGGGGGGGGGGGGGAGAAAGCTAGACTTGTTGACAGTTTACCGAGGTAAACCTGAAATTTTGCAATGTAACTGACTTTTCACGAGGTAAATTTCCTGCCTCGTTTGGGATCGCCACCTTGTCGTGGTGAGGTGGCTTGCGTTCCCCAGTGACCCCTTGAGCTATGTTGGTTGGAGTTGTGCACTCCTGGCAGGGACACCCATTCCAAACAGGTCGAAGGAGGGGCCAGAGGAAGAGTGATCCCACGGGCCCTCCAGTTTGAGGGTTGGGCAGAGGGCTGATAACCCTCTCCCTTAAAAAAAAAAGAATTATTACAGAGACCAGAAGCAGAGTGAATTCACTATTTCAAAGGGGAACTATGGCAGTACCTGACAAGAGAGAATTAACGAAGCACAGGAGCCAAAGCCAGCAGGACGCTTCCGGGCTGAACAAGCCACTGTTACACCCGAAATACACCATGAAGATAGGCAACTGGAACGTAAGGACACTTTACAGAAGTGGCAACATTGGACAGTAATAATGATTGCAATGTTGCTATGAGCTGGGCGCCAGAAAGTAAAAGGAGAAGGGGAAGACCAAAAACCACTTGGAGACGTACAGTAGAGAAAAAAAGGAAAGAGGCAGGTTGGAGGAGGTGCGGACAGCAGCCACCAATCGAGAGGAGTGAAAAGCTCTGTGAAGGCCTTATGTGCCACGAGGCATGAAAAGGATTGATGATGATGATGATGAAATTTCCTCTAGGGAAAATTTCCTCTGAATGAAATTTAACATGTCAAGCGAACGATAGAATTTCCCTTGAAACCCTAAGGTAGCCGCCAGCCAATCAATGCTCGTCGGCAAGTCCGCTAATGAAAAATAAGGCATCGCCTTTGCAGTTGTTTTGGAAACAGCATTGCAAATAAAATGAAATATCTCTCCCGTAAGTTTTCGGTCTACCAAATGTTTCAAGAATTTGAATGGAACAGATTTTTAAACCAATGCTGGGGCTGTGGAAGAGCCCGGGCTAAAGTATTAGGGCGGTGTGGTTGAATAGCCACTACAGAGTTCAAGTAACGCGGCTTGCCGTCTTCTTTAGGAATGGCAGGAAATCAACCACAGTTGGAAAACAACCCTTGACCGCGTTATTCGTTGAAGTAGAGTGAAAAATAGCAGTGAAAGGCGAATAAAAAATTACCTTTGGCTTCCTTGAGTCCTATATGCATGCTTTCGAATTAAAATGTAAAATGAGAGTTCAATTGGCCCGAATAATGAGGTCAAAACGAAAATACGACGGCCGCTTTGGAATTTATAGAGGCCAAAACAGCCCCCAACATTTCATATTTCTCCCAAATGGTCCCTCAAAAAAGGCCAATAAGCTTCATGTTGAGCTACCTTAGTCGCTGAAGGATCTTTCCTCTACATGACAGATAATGGAAATAGACCTCATATACTATAAGCCCCAAAAGTGCATGTTACGCGGCATGAAATTTTAAATTCATCTGATCAAGAAGCCCGTCAAACCTGTAGCGTGATCTTTCTACTAAGATAAAGCAAAACCCGTGATAAATCTACCTCGGGAAAGTCACATCCTTTTTCCCAGGTAAACGTCCTTTGTGTGATCACAGCTAGTACTTCCTGAACAGTAAACAACGTTTGGTTTAGTTATCTTAACGGATAGAGCAGTTTCTAGACCTGTGTCACAAAACCAAAGCCAAAGTAATACCATCGACCGATCAGAACGAGGGTTTCCTTTATCACTAGCCAATGATAACTCAGAGAATCAGGCTGCTCATTCTTTCAAGATAGGAAAACGCGGGCGACCAAGTAGCGATTGATTTTACTTTGTATCTGACTAGTTAAAGGATGGCGTGGGTTTTTTTTCAACCAATCTCAGAGAAAAGTTAAATAAAACCAATGTAATACCGTATATTTGTCTATACTTTATTGAAAATTGCATGCTTTAAAATGTTTTTTGAAAAACTTTTGGTATCATCGATTTTTTTAACGGCTCCGTTCTATTAATACTAGGGGGCAATCGACGCTATTACAAATATTCTCCGAGGTTTTGAAATGCATTTCAAATCGCTACATAATCATCATGTATATGAATGATATTTGGGCCATCGATTGTACTGTCAAAATAAGATTCTAGCGCGTTTTATACGAGACTAATGTTGTGACACTCATAACATTATTGAGCCCTTTTTAGTCTGGAGCTAGAAATAATTTCTAACTCGATTCGAGAGCCTATCTGTTATTCGTGTGAGAGCAAAAGGAGATATGAAGGAAAAAATGAACTTAGTTTTCAGTTCTCAAAACTCCCGTTCAGGCATTATCTAGAACCATCTGTAAACATCTGCGGACTAAACAAAGCCGCATTTGCTTTCATTTTCTTGTGCGAATACGTTTTTACCTCAAAAGTGGAAAGGCAAACGCAATGCTTTTGCTGTTTGTTTACTTTCTAAGTATACCAGCCTAACAATTGTCGTCTTCAGTCCACTCAATAGTAAATGATTGATATCAGTTTTCCTTCTCTCTTAAATACAAGCTCCTGCTTGCTTTTCTTCAATCCAGAGGACCAAATTTCACGCTCTTAAAGTGATCCTATCACATTTTAGTCCTAGGATCATGTGACGCTACACCTAGAAGTTGATTTTCTTCGCTAATTAAACATTTATTTGTTGTTTAGTCCTGAGAACCTTGCTTTCAATACCTTGTTCCCTAATTGATCATCTTTGTCATCCTCATTACCTCCTTGGTTAATCGGACTTTCACCATTGCTCTAAATTCTTTTATTTTCATTTATTTGCTGATGATACTAATTTATTTTGCAAACATAAATATCTCCCTTCTCTACAGGCAAGTATTAATAATGAACTCTCTAATGTTAATTCCTGGCTTTGTGCAAATAAACTTTCTCTCAATATAGAATAAACTAGTTTTGTAATTTTTCATCCTCCTCAAAGGAAAGTAACATTCAACTTCAACTTAACTTTAAAAGGGAAACTAGTCTCTACTGCTATTTAATCCACTTATTTCTGATTGAGATACAATGAATATACGAAGATCATATATTTTGAACTGCGGTATTAGATACGTATGATGCACGATCCTCGCAGTAGATAGCGCTATTTATGCAAAAGCGAAAATCAGACCTGAAAAAAATCAGGCCTCTACGGGACTCGAACCACTGACCGCTGCAATACTAGTGCAGCGCTCTACCAATTGAGCTAACAAATTTCTGATTTATGGTATAATTATCTGTGGTAATACATATTCAACTACACTTCAGCCTTTATACATTTTCAAGAAAAAAGCAATGCGAATCATGAAATTTTACTCATTTGATGAACATTCAACTCCGCTGTTTAGATTGTTAGCAATTATGAAGCTCTCTGATCTTGTTACTTTTCATATTGTACTTTTTATGCATAAATTTCATAACAAGTTATTACCTTCCTATTTTGATAGCTTCTTTAACTCAGTATTTAGTATCCATAACTACAATATACGAGGTGCAGCAAATCAATCTTATTACCTGCCTCCAGCTAGAACAAACTATGGAATTTTTAATATTCGCTTTTTAGGACAAAAGGTATGGAACTCTCTTGGGAAAGATATAAAGTCAACTCCTTTCAGTAAATTTAAAAAAAAATTTAGACATGAATTGCTGTGCCAGTATTAATGTCACCCTGGTCTTTTGCTCTCCCCAGAGTAATCAGCTTCTTCCTAGCTATTCCTGTGATTTATTTGTTGCTCTACGCTTTTTTCTTTTATCATAATTGTTCAGGATTTCATTTCTAATATATACATATATATATAATATTTTTTTCCATGACTTGTAAATTTCGTTTATTCATAATTATTTATAGTTCAATTCTGTGTGTGTGTGCGTGTGTGTGTGTGTGTGTGTGTGTGTGTGTTTCTGTGTGTGTCTGTGTGTGCATGTGTGTGTGTGTGTGTACATGTGTGTGTCCCGACCCTAAGATTGTAATTCATTCTATGTAATTTGGCTTCCTAGCCTTGTTAACCTTCTAGTTATTTTAGGAAGCCATCACCCTCTTAGTTTTAATTTTCTTATTTTCTTATCTAATGTTGATTTAATCTTCTCAAGAATAAGGGTGGATAAGGTTGTTGTTCTTGTTGTTGTTGTTGTTGCTTGGAACTCGCAGTTTCTTCAAATTACACACGAAGAGGAGTGAAGGAGTCAACTTTTGATAAAGAGGAAGAAGTTTGTTTCCCCTCCCTATCACTGCAGAAACTGGGAATTCTGCTTTAGAGGCAGGAGAATGGATAACACAGGTTTATTTCTGTTTCGTTTATTTTTATAAGTGGACACGTTACTTAGTTTTTAGTGCTAGGTTTAAGAGATTTTGGAAAAACAGTTGGCAGTCGTGGACAAAGTTTTCAAGGAAAAAAGAAACCCCTGTACGAAGCTCAGGTCCACGATTACTCTTATTCGTTTTCCATTCTGATTCTAAAGAGCGACGAAAACCATGATACAAATGTTATCATGTCTGCTATCCCACTTTTATTTACAACCATAATTACAATTTTACTTTTCCATCGATGACAAAAGCAGTTTCGCTGTTCAATAGGGCCTCTTCCTTTTCAATAGTGACCGTGTGATAACTTCTGTATTTCAAATTCGACTGAAGTACGCAATTATTTTGCTGCCGAGTCATATATATCAGCTTATGTACAATCTTCTTTGTCCCTTTTTACTTTGTCGTAAACAAACTAAGTACAACCCTTGTAAGCAACACGGAGGGAATCAGTTATCATGGACGACGCCCGCTGACTGATTGTAAATTACGAGAGATGGTTGATTTATTCTACGGGACACGCTCCGCAGTACGTCCATGACAGTTTGTCGAATTTCTCTCATCTTCCAACAGTATATGACAGGGTTCAAAGATAAATTTAGGTATACGAGAGAGATTGAGAATAGAGACGAAAGCGGAACTCGAGCCATAGATTCCAATAAAAGCCGAGCAAATAAAAAATGGCAAATAACAAACTAAAAACACGAGATACACGTAGAATATACCAACGGTGGATATAATGAGGACAGCAAAGTTCTTTATTTCATCAGACTGAACTACGTCTTGTACTTACAAAGATCGAATCTGATTCTTGTGCCGTCGGACGGTTAAATATATCCTGATATACACCACAAATGTGATAATGAAATCGAAAGCTGCACCAACCGAAAGAATAAGATCCTGAGTAGTGAGGAACCCCCAAAGTTTCATCGAAGAAACAAATGCACTATACACCCACATGCCAATCACCACAATAATAACACGCTTGTGAGTCACAAGCTCTTGGTATCTGAGATGAAAATGAACAGCTAAGAGCCTGTCTACACTTACAGCCATAACTCCAAAGAACGAAGCAGCTGAACATAGAATACTCGAAATCCTCACCATTTGGTAAGTGTAACAGCTGAGATTGTCCAGTCGTAGCCACTTGACCAGAAGGAAAGTGTATAATGGTTGACTAAAGAAACCAACGCAACATCAGAGCAGGAAAGACTCTACAGCAAAGTTTTCAAAGTTTTTGCCATTGTAGAGGTTTTGTGTATCACGTAAATTGTCACAATATTCAACATGATGGTTGTGTAAGTTAGAAAACTGTTGAGGACGCAGTTGGCAATAAAAGTCGAACGAAGATCTACAAGGTCGGCATATGTAGGGAAATATTGCGAAGACTCGTTACAAAACGATTCGCCCATGATATTGACTCACATATAAAAGATCAGAACCACTATTCCAGACAAATTGAATGTGTTCCTAGTCCTCAGCTGGTCAACTTTTCTTGTTTTGGGCAGTGATTTTCTATATAACTGATTCCACTTTCCTTCTTAAATATCGCCTCTCCTCCCAATAGCGATAAAGTTCAACAAAATAAAATCCGCCTGCCATGGTATGGATTCTTAAGATATATGCCAAAAAAAGAACTTACCTTCACACAAATTAACGGATGGATTCAGGATGTTCAGTTGTATTCATTGTTTCAGTCTACAACTCTCTCCCAAGGCTTGCCCGTTTTAAACATATATTCGACATGCTGTTACTTTTTTTCACCCATATGAGATTGACACAAGTTAACATGAAAACTGGAGAGTTACCATCGATTAAGGACACAAAGATAATCAAGAAAACCTCATATTTTGAATAGATTAAGTTCCCGTCTCGGCACAGGCTTGAACCATCTGCAGAAAATCTTTGGCCTACATTCTAAAATGTCGAATTAAGCTCATGTTGTCGCGTTCATAGATAGAATCCTGTTTAGAAAAGGAGTACATCTCAGAATGCTAAATTTTATTTCAGTCTAGTTTCGAATCGTTTACAATCCATTTAGAGGGATCCTTTCCATGAGGCTTTCAAGGGGCTGATGACTTTTACAGCTAAAAGTTTACATGATTCCTGATTGTTGTAACCAGAAATATCTTTTACTGTTAACTTTGTTTACGACCATCAGTAAAAATTTGTCAATTTTTACCCCTAAAGTTTCCCTTCCTCTCCAAATGGGATTATTTGATATATTGTATATTCAAATTCCGAGCTGCCTAATTATTCAGCTTACAGGTAATTTCACTGGGTTTATATTTGAACCTCCCTTGTTCCTATTTACTTTGTCGTAAATTTATGCAGTCCTTGTAACCCACGCAGTGTGGATCAGCTATCGACATAGACGACACTCGAAGATCGGTTGTAGTAAACCCGAAATGTGCACTTAAGAGCGACTCTGTAAAGACCAAGTGAGATTGAAAAAATGTGGCACAAGGTCGGAAAAATGGACCACACGATATTTCGTCCAGAGATAACCTATAGTATGCTAAGAATCGTGATGTAAGTTTTAGGTTCTAGAGTTTTTACATTTTTGAGAAAATTACGAAAAACCTTCGACAACACGGGAAGCCGGAAAAATAACAGTAATGAGGTCAAATTTCATGATCAGATAATCGAACTCGCGGGAAGGCGCATAACAAATTATGGTTTTCCTTAGTTTATAATTTTATTAAGGAGGTATTGCTAAGCTTCCTTGATGATATTTTAGACTTACAATAGTAATTCCGAAGTCCTGGAGAGCAAGCGAAGAGAAGCGAAATTTCTAGACTCTGAAAATCCAAAATTACATACCGTTTTCAAACATCTCAAAATGTACTCGATATTACGTAGAACTTTTTCAAAATTAAATTCTACAAACTACAAGAGCTGTTTTTGAACGTGATATAATATTCTCCTTGGCAAAAGTTATTTCTGAGGCGAGCGGCCCCATGCAAGTTGACCCAATTTGACCTTTCGAAGAGATTTTGTTTCACCGGGAAATATAAACAATTCGACTAGCCTTAGCTCGCTTTCTGAGCAAGCCATTGGAAAACCCTGCCCGTTCCCATTAAAACTGCCCAGTAAATCTGAGATAATACTTCGATGACAGCTTACATTCCAAATGGGGGTTTAAAGACAAATAATTTTGACGTTCTCAGTTAATTTTTCCACTGCTTTGTTGCCACGCTTCACTGATAATTTAGGGTCATATCTTAATATCGAGCTTATACGCCGGTTCCAAGCTAAGCTTGTGCAACACTTTTCCGGAAAACCAATCCAGAAGTTGCAATATCTATATCCCAGTGAGCAAACTCTTTATATTAGTTTATTTTCTTGTATAATAAAAAAAAAATTCGTAAGTGCAAGACCTAAGTCTCGGTCTAGTGAGTGTAACGCAGTCTTTCCTTCGTCACTTCCAGACGAGGTGATTAACTTTTTTTCTGACGGGGAGGGAGAAAGAAGTTTCCGATGCAATGTTGTACGTAATGTATTTAACGGTTCATTATATGGCCACTGCAACAATTTAATTGAGATTTTCCATCATTATATAAATACACACAAGATTTTTTCATGTCTTTTCCAAATAGTTAAACAGTAATTTACTCCACTGCTTTCGCTCAAAATACGTTTTCCTTTCAAGTTAAAACGGGACAACTTCCCGTTTTTCTCCTTAGCGCACTCAGCTATTGCTCAGCTCAGTGGTAGTGGAAAATTGTAGAATTCGTAACCACACCCTATTCACACCCCCTAGTCCCCTACCCCACCTTTGGGCTAACTTTGAATTTAAAGGACGGCCCATTCCATTTTTGTATTCAAAGGGGTGTGTGAGGGGGGAGGGGGTAGGTGGGATTGGAAGATTTTGAAAATCAAAATGCGCGGGCGCAAGCCTGAAAACGAATTTCCTGCTGAGCGCAAACTTATAGAAATTCCCTGAAGCATCTTAGTACATGGATTTTAAGAAGAAAGTCCATATGACGGAGCTCCCACGACTGACATATGCTTTGGTTAGGGTTTGGCGTGGTCTTTTGGTCGTAATACTGAAGAACGCATCCCTATGATTGCCCTCCTCCCATCCCCCTACCCCACCCTTGTGCTAACTTTGGGCTTTACTTATCCGCTTTACATTGAAATTTTTTACAGTACTCCTCAATTTTGTCTGCATAGGGTTGTTTACGTGTGATGGCTACATCAACAGCAATAGCAAACCCGGCGCAAATGTCTTAGTTTTGCAACCAATAACTTGGTCGTGTTGAGGTCCCTCCTGAGGTTATTTCGCATAGATTAAATTTATCATATGATGGGGTGTCCTGGCAAAAGTTCCCGAGAAACCGCATTCGTCAATTCTTCGATAGTTGCCTTCTTGGTGGCACATTCAATCTCCTCTTCAAGATCATCATCGTTAAAGGCCCATTTTCATCCGAGATCCTTTGCAGTTGTTTGTTTTTGTTTTGGAATCGCGCTATTGTTAAATGGCGAACTCTGATAGTCATTCACAAACACTATTAAAAAGAAAAACAAAGACTTGGTGAAGAACACAGCAAACAAATTTGCAGCTAAATATTTGAGACTGAAAAATCATAAATCGAGTCTGTGTATAAAACTTGCACAAAGCTTACTTGATGTTGAAGGAAATTGTTCGGTTTCAACACTATATAAAATATAAACAAATAACCAATATTGGCCAAAACCGATTTACTTTACGCATTTCAATTATAGAATAATGACTTGTACAAATGAGATCGCTTACATACATATCTCAGGATCTGAAGTAAAAATCAGTCAAATAATTATTCACACTCCGAAAAAATCTCCCCTGAGTCTCTAGTTCCATCGTAGGTACAATGCAATAACATTTCTGCAAAAGCACTGTCTGTAGTGTTACCGAAACCCATTGTTGTTTTCCTTGCCCTCCATAAATCATACACAGACTCTCGAAGTCGAATAACCTTTTCCGAGCCGGGCAGACCCGGCCTTCCTCTAGACCGCTTCTTCGGCGACATCAACTTTTCAAATGACGTTTTTCACCGTCATACAAGTAAGAATTAAAAACTATTTACTTATATGGATACTACGATAGTTTGTTGTTCGCACATTATTCAAGATGGAACTTTGAAAGCCCTAATTAAAAAGATGGAAGAAGATATCAAAGCGATTCTGCAACTTCGAGGAAAATAGCGTATTTTTCATATATGAAAAATGATCTGGGCGCGCAAGGCATCTCGGTTGGATTACACCTCACTTAAAGAAACGAATGCATGACAGAGATATTCTTAAATTGAAAGCATCGCGTTCTGAGGATGCTAATGACTGGCTACAATTTAAAAAATGTCGCAACCTAGTTAATAACGAAATTAAAAAAGCAAAAGAGCTCTATTATAAAAGAGCATTAGATGAAAACGAAGGCAATTCGCACCAGACCTGGAGGATTGTAAATGAGCTCATGTCGAGGAAAACTAGTAATTGTTCCATAAAAGAAATCAAAAGCAACGGTAACTCTATTTACGGCCCTCCTGAGCTGGCCGATGCCTTCAACAATCACTTTTCCTCTATTGGACCCAAGCTTGCTAGCTAGATTTATTCTAATAATGGTCCATCACACCTAAATTACCTTGAGGGAACTGACAAACGTTTTGAGTTAAAATGTATTAATCCTTCTAAAGTGTTCTCACTTTTGTCTAAGCTTTGTAAATCGAAAGCCACAGGCTTAGATATGATATCTTCGCGACTTCTTAGGGAGTGCGCCGATCTGATAGCTGATCCATTGTGTTCTATTTTTAATCAGTCCATCAGATCAGGTGTTTTCCCTCAGGAATGGAAATGCGCAAAGGTTATTCCACTTTTCAAAGAGGGAGATCACTCCGACTTAAACAATTATCGCCCAATTTCTATCGTCCCTATAGTAGCTAAGGTGTTTGAACGTATCATTTACGACCAGGTTTACGGTTATCTCACTGAAAACAATTTGATTTCCAGCCACCAATCTGGTTTTCGTTCGCTCCATTCAACTGTTACTGCGTTGTTAGAGGCCACAAACAATTGGACCTTCAACATTGATAAAGGCAGTATAAATGCAGCTGTTTTTCTCGACCTAAAAAAGGCTTTTGATACCGTTGACCATGCAATTCTTATGTCTAAATTATTCGAATATGGTATCCGCGGTATCGCTTATGAATGGTTTAGCTCATACCTAGATAATCGCCATCAACAATGTTTTGTGAATGGTTCGCTCTCAATTAGTCAAGTTCTCGCTTGTGGAATTCCGCAAGGAACAATTCTAGGACCTTTGCTTTTTGTTCTATACATAAATGATCTTCCTAATTGCCTGTCTAATTCAGTTGCACGTATGTATGCCGACGATACTCACCTGACCTTTGCCAGTAACAACATAGAAATGATCAATGATGTTATGAATCACGACCTATCCAATGTTGACACATGGCTCACTGCAAACAAATTGACTCTGAATTCATCTAAAACTGAATTCATGTTAATTGGATCGCGGCAAAGGATAGGTACCTACGATACTTCCCCTAAACTAATCATAGGTGGTGACATAATTAAACAAGTTAGCTCAGTCAAATCTCTGGGTGTGCACATAGACGAAAACCTTTCATGGAATATGCACATTTAAAAAATAGCCAAGAAAATCGCATCGGGCATTGGAGCAATTAAACGTTGTAGGCCTTTTGTTAATCGAACCACGCTTGAGTCCGTTTTCAATGTCTTAGTTCAACCGTACTTTAATTACTGCAGCGAGGTCTGGGGGCATTGTAACAAGGGTCTTTCGAATAAGCTCCAAAAGTTGCAAAACCGGGCTGCCCGTATTCTGACCTTCTCTAGTTATGAGACAAGCGCTGATCCTCTTTTGTGCAACTTAACTGGAGACGGTTAGATACTCAGCGACAAATACAAGTGGCCACCATGGTCTATAAATCTATACATGGTCTTGCGCCCGACTATCTTGGTTCTCTTTTCACTAAATATGATCCTCCATATAATCTAAGGAACTCTGAAAACAAACTAGCTGTTCCATTGCCCCGCACCAATTTCCTAAAAAATAGCTTTAGCTATAACGGTGCGGTTATCTGGAATAGCTTGTCCCCTGAATTGCGGCAAGCAAAATCACTTCAATCTTTTCGAAATGGTTGTCGCAATTTCTTCGTCTGAATCGACAAAACGCACACGGCATCTATGTAAAGCAAAATTTCTTTATTTTTTTCTATTTCACTTTTAAATTTTAGATCATGTTTACATAGATCAAAGTAGATTGTTATTGTAATAATAGATTGTAATAATATTATTATTTTATCTGATAGATTTACCGTGTCTAAATAAAAAATAAAGTTCAAAAACAAAGTTCAAAAAGTTGAAAATGGGCCTTTAAACAGAGACTTTTTTTGCCGCAAGTCCGGAGAAGAATCCAGTGACCTGAGATGCAGTCAGAAACTCTTCACTACTGAACATCCGTTTGCCTTGCGAGTCTACGGCAGACATCATAGAACGCGCAACTGATACCGGATCACTTTTTCGTCCTGACCGCTCACCTTGTTGAAATTTCTCAGTCAGGTAGTTCTTTAGCTTGTGCGTAAATCTTCACGGGAGGCACTTGATTTGAGCGCCCAGCCCTTTGGTGGCATTTCGTGAGAAGATGGCGCTTCTGCAACTCCGTCCAGCTCGGGAACAGCTGCGCATTGCCCCTCAAGCCTTTGAGCATATCCAACAGCAGCTCTATCCAGTAGAGTATATCGCTCAAGAGCACGTTGGTGTTTTTCACTGTCTAAATGCCACTGCATTGATGAATATCTCAAAAACTTTTTGACACAACCCTTCTCAGGACAGCTGAAGATCGCTGCAGTAACTGCAGAGCCCTCTATATTTGAAGATAGCACCGTCGAGACTTGGACCAGGAACTCCACCAGAAGAGAGCTTCGTGTCTCTCATCTGCTCAGGCGTCTCGATATCATTTCCAGCGTTAAGATAAATCCTCATGCGTGACTTTATAGTCGCAGCCTTCCGATCGCATGCCGACTTGCCTCCTTGTGGATCAGAAAAATCTAGACGCCTGATCTTGACACCTTCATGGCCAAGGGCTGCTGCACAGACGGGAGTGGTTCCGCAGTGGTAGCAGCCGGCATTATCCTGCCGATAACAGACGGTCTTAAACGCACAAGACAAAGATTTAGGGCGAGTGACATAGAGGTATAGGGGTATCTGCCCAGCGAGGGTCACACCCACCTTAAAGTCGCTTTTAAGGTACCGTTTCGCCTATCCCATGCCTTGTCCTACATCTTCAAGGGTTTCAACAACATCGCACAGATCGTCAAATGCTTCCTCACCTGCAGCGCTAACATAATCGAGGCCTTACACCGATGTCCGAACAGACGCAGCACACTTGCTCAAAATCCGCAAAAGGGTAGGGCGGCTTAGTGGCGTGAACCCAGACTCCTGGCAGTAAGTCATATACTGGATGAATATTCGCTCTAGGATAATCATCCGTATGACGTTTGGAACCTTGATAGTCTCTTTCGTCGATAATAATAACAATAATAATAATAATAATAGTAATATAATAATAGTAATAATAATAATAGTAATAATAATAATAGTAATAATAATAATAATAGTAATAATAATAATAGTAATAATAATAATAAT
Source organism: Stylophora pistillata (assembly GCF_964205215.1). Classification (NCBI taxonomy): domain Eukaryota; kingdom Metazoa; phylum Cnidaria; class Anthozoa; order Scleractinia; family Pocilloporidae; genus Stylophora; species Stylophora pistillata. Next base: position 22,759,711 of record NC_142523.1, read on the forward strand.
AATAATAAAGCATTTATATAGCGCTAAGCTCGACTAGTTCTCCGTAGTGCTTTGCAAAATTATAGATTAATTAACATAGCAGTTAAATTACTGAAAATCGTAAATTAAAAAGCGTCTTTGAAAAAGTATCCTTTAAGGTTCTTCTTGAAAATTGCAACAGATTCAGATGTTTTCAGGGAATATGGTAAATCGTTCCAAAGCTTGGGACCGGCAATGGAGAAGGCACGGTCACCATAGTTCTTTCGAAATGTTCTTGGAACCATCAGGAGCATTTGTGATGAGGAACGCAGTACACGAGAGCCATAATTCCTTTGATGCAACAGTTCAGCAATATAAGTTGGAGCTAAGCATGTAGACCTTTATAGACAAGTAGAAGTATTTTGAAGATAATGCGATACTTAACAGGGTAGTCAATGAAGTTTCTTTAATGCAGGAGTAATATGTTCCCATTTCTTTGTCAAAGTAATAACTCGCGCAGCAGCGTTCTGTATAGACTGTAGCTTTTTTAATCATATAGTTAGGTAGTCCATAGAGAAGGGAATTGCAATTATCCAAATTAGATGTAATGTAAACTTGAATCACAATTTCAGCAGTTTCCGGACTGAGATATCTTTGTATCTTACTTATATTTCTTAGGTGATAGTACGAAGCTTGACAGACTCTTTTCACTTGCTCATCCATTGTTAGATGTTGATCGAAAAACACCCCTAAATTTCTTGTAGATGGAGCTGGGTTAATCTTTTAATCAGCAACTTAAGAAAAAATTGAGTACAGGAGATTGACGAAACCTGGAACTGATGAGTAACAATTCTGTTTTATCTTGGTTGAGCTTCAAGCCATTCAATATCTTCCATGAATCAATGTGTTTTACACACAATTCCACTATAGATCTAACGGTTGATAGTTCATCTTGTTCTAGTTCTCGCGAACTTGACAAGAAAGACACAAAAATTTACGTGTCATCAGCGTATAAATGATATTGTAGATCACAGCTCTTAATAATATCAGCTACTGGAGAAGTATATAGTACATACAATAATCGGCCGAAAACAGATCCTTGTAGAACGCCATGTACCAATTTGCGTAACGTTGACTTACAGTTTTCAATTTGTACAAACTGTTCACGGTCCATGAGATGAGACTTAATCCACTGGATTACTTTTCCTTTTACACTAAATCGTTGCTCTAGTCTTGACAACACTATAGAATGGTCTACCGTATCGAAGGCCGCAGATAAGTCTAATAGTAGCAAAACAATAGAATGGTTTGTATCAACAGCGCGTAGGATAGCATTCTGCACTTTTAACTAAGGCGGTTTCTGTAGAACGAGAGACTTTATAGGCAGATTGGAACATCTCACCCAAGTGGTGCTTCGTTATGTAATAGGTAAGTTGAACCGCCACAGACTTTTCAGTAATTTTAGAGACTAGGCTTAGGTTTGATACTGATCTGAAATTAGCAAACTGATTGTGATCAGCATTGGGCTTATTTACGAGAGGAGAGACAGTAGCAATCTTGAGGGATTTAGGTACAGTAGCTGTATCGAGTGACATGTTAACGATCTTTGCAATAACTGGAAGTAGCACTTTAACCCATTCTTTGTAGACGATAGATGAGATAGGATCTAAAAAGCAAGATTTATTAGAAGATTTGGCGGCGCACTCCACAATGTGCTTTTCTGTTACCTCAACGAAATCACAGAATGACACTGAAATCTCAATAGGTGGCTCCAAAGTGAGATCATTGCTGATTGCCTCTTGTTTAGCTAACAGTGAATGATAAGATGATTGTTCTTTCGCCAAAAGGCAAATCTTGGATAATACGGGAACTAGTGATGAACGTTGTGAAGTGGTCGATTTGAGCAGGGGATACTCTCATCTTTGGCGTCGGAACTGTTAGCACTGGTGCTCCACTTCCATCTACTAAGCAGTGGCGACTGGCCTCAGTAAAACGATATTGAGATAAATCGGGTAGGCAGTGTCGGAGCTGATTCTTATCAGCCATAATGGACAGGATTTGCCGACGCTTCTCCCAGCTGTCTGCTGCACGGTAGCACTCGTCGTGTGCGCTCATCATGGTTTTGTCGACTGAACTGCTTGTGGCTTCCCCTCCGTTACATTGTAAGGTTCTTTGTATGACACCCGAGGAATAGACTGCCTCGAAGAGAGAACCACTATAACTTGGAGCTATGTCTTTTAGAAGTGTAAATAGACCTTGACCTGCCTTCCGCAAGTGATAGCGTCGTATTCTTTCACTCGCTTCTTCCCAAGGCCGTTGTGGCCGAGAACGAATGGGACTGATTTCTCGAGTGCGCAAATAATTATTGAGTGGGTCAGTGGTCTTGGACTTTGTTTCGCACTTTGTTGTAGTTGGTGCGATGTCAAAGGAGATATTAGCGACCTTAAGATTCGAGGACGGGAGAATCTAGTACGAGTGCCGGAAGCGAGATTTTACATCCGGTCATGCGTAGAATGTGCGATAAGCTCGTCATCTTCCCGTCGCGTTGCGTCTACTACGAGAGTTGAGGTGTTTTGCCGTAGTGGCTACTACGAAGGAAATTTTGTGTTAAATTCTGCTAGTTTTTGGATCTTTTTAAAGTTTTGTATAACCTTAAGTCTTTATATAATAATATTGTGTCTAAAAGTGCAGCCAAAATACGCTTTTAACGCGAAAAAGTTACAAATATGGATAACGTGGCTGGTACGACAAGCAACCAGGTGCAGGACCAAGGCGGGAAGAAACCATCGCAGCGAAAATCTTCGTAAGTATTTACAATAGGCGCTCAAATAGCGCATTTCAAAATGCCATTTCATCCTAGTATTGATCGTTTTAATACAATCCCTTGAGACATTACAAGGACAAAAGATTGGCGCTCATGAGGTGCATTTAACTGCTGCGAACATTTAAAAGGATAAAATCTACGAAGGATTCATTTTGGTTGACTAGGTGATTTTTGTAAATGTTTACAGAATGCTATGGTCGGATGAGCATTGTATGCTTCTTTGCCGTGAAATCTTAGCTGTGGACCCGTTCACTGGCACAAGGAAGGGGTCGATCCAAAGAGGGGCGAATTAGAAGGCTATCGCCCACAATTTGATGGCGATCGAGAAACCGAAATTCACAGTAGATGCGCGGGCTGTCCGCGAAAAGTACGCTTATTTGGCAGGTAAACTTCGGAACAAGTTAAAAGAAGAGGAAAAAGCAAGCGGAATCGCCACAAAAATGACTGAAGTCGAAGAGGCATTGCAGGAAATTATTGAGATTGAAGATGAAGCTGAAAGAGCACTAAAAGATGGTTCAAACGAGAAGAAGAAAAATGAAAATGCAGATAGAGCACAGGCAGAAACTATGAGGAAAAGAGCAATGGAATCACTCGGCGAGAGCCTTGGGAAGAAGGGAGATGATGCAGAGAATGGAAATAAAAAGCAGAAAAGGAGATCGAATGGCAGTGACACTCTTATGTTTTTAAAAGAAAAAAGTGAAATGATGCATGAGATGAAAAAACAGGAAATGGAATTAAAGAAAAAAGAGATTGAGCTGCAAGACAAAAAACACGATGATTTTCTTAGAGTTATGCTTGCCCAGCAGCAGCAGTTGCAGCAGCAACAACAAGACTTTCAGGCCATGATGCTAGCCATGATGAATAAGCTGACACAAAAGTAAACTTCTACCATGGTAACACAGTATGAACATTTGAATGAATATTTTATTTGCAAGGATGATTTTAAAGTTTGGTTTTAAAAAATTCAAAATATATTTATATCTCTATAAATTATAATTTTGAGGTATTACTGAAAAAAGATCAAGTTCATATCAAGGGATGATATGTCAAATAGATCATGATCAGAGTAACAATCAACGACAATTTGTTCACATATGTTGTGGTTCTTGTTCAGAAAAAATAACCTTTACCCCAAGCAATTTGCAAGGATATTTCTACCGCCAGAGTTGAGTTTATTTAAAATATTTAAAAAGTTTTAAACACAAAAATTTTGTAATTTGAGTTAGTGTTTATGAAAATAGTTGAAAAACCTCTCATTACAAAGTGCAAGCAATTTCCAAGAACATTTTTTATGGAAGAGATAAACTTAAAATTTTTCAATATGGCAAATTAGTACAAGAATGTTTTTTTTTTTAAGGGACCAGTCATCATTTGTAAAATATACTGGGTCTGGAAGGTAATTTACAAAAGTTTAAACATTTTCATGGTCTGTTTTGTTCAGCACATAAAATTTTGATACCCATCCAAATATTTGTGAATTATATATTACTATGACTTGTTTTCCTACTAAAATTTCACAGTCCATAAAGAGGAAGAGGAAAAATTTTGTGACCCAGTACATTCCATAAATAATGAACACTCCCTAAGAAAAATATAGTTACTGTTTTCTGTGATGTCTTCAATTAAACTACTTTATTTACATGACATGTGCTGGTCAATGTTTCAGTCTTATGAAAAATATTCATCCAGAGTTGGTGGTTCTACATCAAAAAACTTTGAGGTTTCATTTGGATAAAGGCATGTTAGAGCATTTCTCAGAATGGCTGCAACAAGATAGTACTTTCCTACAGCACTCAGTTGAAGTTTTAAGTTCTTTTTGAAATCAAGGAATTTAAAGTAATTAATTATGTCCCCGAATATCCACTCAACAGAGGTTCTGACTGCACTCATTGAACGATTGAATGCATGTTCATTGGCTGTTAGATTTGCATGTTTGAAGGGCCCTTGTAAATGGACTCGTAGTGGATAGGCTGGATCCCCATATAAGCACATCTGCTGCCCAGTGGTTGAAAATGCGTGCTGCTCAAGTAGATCATATAAGCCTGATTCATGCAGCATCCCAGCATCATGTCTTTTACCTTCTGTACAAAAAGGAAAGATAAGTCAACAAAAAAGGAAGAAATAATGCTGTTTATTAGAGCTATGACTTCTAATTTTACATTACTACTTTATGTTAGGATATTGATGCTTTAATTTGCAAGCTTTTAAGAACATTTTAAGAATAAACACAAGGTTGGGATTATTTTTGTGTCAAAACTGGTCATCAAAATGAATTAAACTACACTGTTGAAGCCAAATGTTAAAAAATGATTAATAAACAACAGATACTTGTAATGAAATCTCTATCCATTCCAACACAAAATATCATAAACAATGACTTAATAACACAGTTTTTTTTAGCTAAAATTGGTGAAAAAAAGACCATTCAGTCTGGGCTGAAAAAACAATGTTCTAAAAAAAATGGAGTTTTATTGATCATAATTAGATGCTCCTCTAGCTTTTCTTTCAACAGCAAATTTCAAAGTTCATTTTCTAGAACTAGAAATTAAGGAATAACCAAGGTTATGAAAAAATCATAGACTTTGAATTTTATGTTTTTAATTAAAATGAAGTAAAATGAATGATAAGAGATACATACCGAATGGACCATGCATAACAGCTATCATTCCACTTGGCACAACCACAGACTGGTACTTGAGTGCATGCACTCTTTTGTGGCCATTATAAACGATGCGCTGTTTTTCACCAGGGCGGCAAATTGGCCGAACCGTCCCATCTATAAAACCGAAGCAGTTGTCCAAAGCACTGCCTTTCTGTGAGATTGCCATTGCATACTGTTCAAGTTTCCTTGGGTCTAATAAAAACCTGTTCCAATGGGAGATTCTGTGATAGTGTTGTTGATAAACATAGTCCATCACAGTTGTGGTGATCATACTTAGCACTGGCACCGGTCTGGGAAACCGAGATATCATTTCCGAATATCTGCAAGGATAAGCAAGGCGACGAAGAAGCATACAAAGCCCTTCCATGCCATCACAAATGCTCCCTTGTCTGCACTCGATGGTCTCGGGAATCCTCAACGCATTGCAGAGAAGAGGCAGGTCGTTTTTCTCAACGCGAAACTCGGCTTTGCACTCGGCCGGATCGATAAGATCTAAGTCGAACTTTTCAACATCGTGGTACGGGAAATTTGGATTTTTCGACGTATGAAGGTCGAACAGCATCAAAAATTCCTCTTCTTCTATTAAATCATCATCTAATGCAAGCAAAAGAGCATCTCTCGTTCGTTGAAAGGTCGCCATAATTACTCTCCGTAGTCGTTGTGTTTCAGACTAACCTTAAAGAGGAGTCGAGCAATAACGAACGACGTACTCGTTCCAGTCTTAACACGGTTCAAGCTCCCCGTGGTAGATCTCCCGTCGTCGTATCTTAAGGTCCCTATTTACTGTCACACAACGCGGTATTTGATTTGTAAATACTTGATAAGGGCTAGAAAAGCAGTCATCATATCTCTGTACAACTGATGGAAAGTAGATTGTTCTCCCACTTCTTGGTCGTAGGTTTCAATTTCGTCAATGTATTTAGTCACTTGTCTGCGTACATCACGAAGATCTTGTGAGGTAGCTTTTTCTTTTACAATGGCGAATAATTCGTCTAGGATTGTTCCAGCCCATTGGGGATTCTGCTCGATCTCGTACTCGTTCCAGTCTTAACACGGTTCAAGCTCCCCGTCGTAGATCTCCCGTCGTCGTATCTTAATCTCAAAGGAGGACGAGTCGCCGCTAGGTGGCAAATAGAAGCTTCCTCCTGGGGTGGCTGGGGTACTGTGTTCAGGACGAGTAAGAGTCGTCTCCTCAGCCTGGAACAGCAACGTCAATTGTTATATTGCGCACGGTTCATGTTAATATATAGAAAACAAGGCGTGGCATAAATGATTGAAAATCTTTAGAAACAACCATAACAATAGCGTCGCTAAGCATAATCAGGGCGTCTGATTAAAAAAGAGCGATGCAGAATAAGAACTAGTTGTGTGGTGACTTAATGAAATTCAGGCTTTGATGCTGTACATATAAAATCAATGGTATGTGCTAGACTCCCAAAGTAGCTAGTACTTACCAAAGAAAGCTCATGAATACTCTTTGAAAGGGCAATAAGTTGTGGGTCTTGGCAACGCGCCAAACCCCTTCTCCACCCAATGCCCAGCGAAGAACGATGAGTGGGACAAATATCCATTTCAGAAATGTTGGAAGGGAAACTGAAAATTGTAGACCTTGATAGAATCAGTTCCACTTCAGTGTCTACGCTGCAGCCGGTCCTCAGCCCAAGAGAGCTTTTGTGGCGGTGATATATCCTTGTTACAAGTTAGCAAGGGAACTAAATCTTGGACTTTAGTGCTTCGAGGGTCTTGACCGCATTGGCCACCAACTAGATAAAGCCGCTGAAACGAACAGTTTCTCTCCATTTTCCAATTCTTTAACCGATGACGCAGCGCAAATGACTCAATTTCGGCAGAAGTAAACACGTGCATCCTAATTACTCGGGATGCCGAATTGTAAATAATGTTTGACTTCAATTTTTTTTTGGACAAAGTGAGCGCTCAAGTTATACAATACACTTTAACAGACCTAAACGCACCTTCCTGCACATATCTTTGTAAAGTTGTAAAGATTTTAATCCAGTGGAGTTTGCCCGCGTAATAAGGTTTGCTGAATTTAAGAAACAGTTAGGAGCCTCGCACGTGCTAACTTCGCTTATCGGGCAAGCGATCGACAAGTTCGATTTTAAAAGATAACAGCTCGAACTCTGTGAGTATTCTATATTTAGAACTTTTTGAGAGGTAAATAAAACGTTTGCCATGGACCTATTTGCGTTTGGTAATTATCTGTTTGAAACTTAGGCCCTGTTTACAAGCAGATAGGGTAACCCTAGTGCTAGGGTTACCCTGGCAGGAGGGTTACCCTAACGCTCACACATTTCTTCTTTTTTTCATCGACGTGTTTACAAGGCAGCTAGGGTTACCCTAGCACTAGGGTAACCCTAGCTGAGCGCTAGGGTTACCCTAGCGCTAGGGTAACCCTAGCTGCCTTGTAAACGCTCTGCTGGGGATAACTCGCCTACCAGGGACAACTTTTTACTTGTTTCCAGACCCTTTGAACATTGATAACAATTCGTGCGGTTACCAAGCATAAGTAAGTTGTCCCGGGTGGTAGGGAAACCCTACCTGTGAAATTTTGCTTGTAAACCCGGGCTATCTTTGACCCGCCTGCTAGGGTAACCCTAGCACAAGGGTTACCTTCCTTGCTTGTAAACAGGGCCTTTGATCTCTCTTGATGGCAACCCTCAAAACAGTTTTACGTGCTCTACGAAAAGAAACATGTCTTGTGCGAACCTAAAACCAAATCATTTTCAGTTTCCGAAGGGACAGTTTTCGAAGAATCATATAAAAGCGCACTTCTACTTCTGCATCGAAAGGTATCTCGTTGAACATAATTCCTAAAAAGTTAGATGCACCACGAAGGGGACCTATTTGCGTGTCCACCTGCCATTGGCAAATTGGTAAATATAATGAATACAAATTACAAAGTACGTATGATGCACGGTCCTTCGCAGTAGAAAGCGCTATTTATGCAATAGCGAAAATCAGACCTAAAAAAAAAAATCAGGCCTGTACGGGATTCGAACCACTGACCTCTGCGATACTAGTGCAGCGCTCTATCAATTTAGCTAACAAGCCAACTGGAAGCAGACCGTTAAGTTGATTCGTAATAAACCCGTGATGATAAATCAGATACAATGAATATATGAAGTTCATATATTTTGAACAGCGGTATTAAATACGTATGATGCACGATCCTTCGTAGTAGAGAGCGCTATTTATGCAATAGCGAAAATCAGAACTGAAAAAAAGAATCAGGCCTGTACGGGATTCAAACCACAGACCTCTGCGATACTAGTGCAGCGCTCTACCAATTGAGCTAACAAGCCAACTGGGTGCAGGGCGTTAAGTTGATTCGTAATAAACCCGTGATGATAAATCAGATACAATGAATATATGAAGTTCATATATTTTGAACTGCGGTATTAAATACGTATGATGCACGATTCTTCGCAATAGATAGCTATTGCATAAATAGCGCTGTCTACTGCGAAGGATCGTGCATCATACGTAAATTACAAAGTCACGCTTTGCGGCCTGTAACTTTTTCAGATCTACATTATTATTCCCTTTTATCTAGCTTTAGGAAATCATTAGCAATGGACTTGCCCAGGCGTTTGAAGTTTGAAGCTAAATCTAGATAGGATTTCTAGTTTGTTGCACAGTCACTAGAAAATGGGAAAAGGAAATGTGTTGCGTGTATATACACCGACTCAAAGTATGGCATACAAAGAACTCTCCTTCAAAATAGGCTTGTGATAACAAAAAAACAAAACAAAACAAAACAAAAACGAAAACATTGTATGCTAATAAGGAAGAAAATGAAGAAATGAGCAAAAGCAAGGCAAAAATATCCATGCGGACGTATTTGCGGCACGTTATCACTTAGATGTGAAGATTGCGTGACATCTATCTGGGTCTATTTTTCTGTTCAATTAATTAGTTCCTTCACATCTTGCCTCTTTTCATTAGAGACATTCAATACAAAACTCAATAGACACCCAAAAGAGGCTCTATATGTAAGAAATGGACCCAGGTTCCGCAAAAATATTGCACAAACCGGGGAAACTTAAGGTTACACTTAGAAAATGCCGTAGCCGTATGAAAAGGCCGGTGGCTAAGCAAGACACTGGAACATTAGCATAGAACATCAAAGTTATTTGCCTTCAAACACCCATTTAGAAGGTAAGCTGTCATCTAAATTTTATCTTAGATTTACTGGGCAGTTTTAATGGGAACTGGCAGGGTTTTTCTATGGTTTGCTTAGAAAGCGAGCTAAGGCTAGTCGAATTGTTTACATTTCCTGGTGAAACAAAATCTCTTCGAAAGGTCAAATTGGGTCAACTTGCATGGGGCCGCTCGCCTCAGAAATAATTTTTGCCAAGAAAAAAATTATATCACGTTCAAAAAAAGCTCTTTTAATTGCTATGAATTAATTTTGAAAGAATTCTACATAATATCGAGTATGTTTTGAGATGTTTGAAAACGGCATGGATTTTTTTTTATTTTCAGAGTCTAGAAATTTCGGTTCTCTTTGCTTACTCTCCAGGAACTCGGAACTAGTATTGCAAGTCTGAAATGTCATCAAGGCAGCTTAGCAATACCTCCTTAATAAATTTATAAACTAAGGAAAACCATAATTTTTTATGCGCCTTCACGCGAGTTCGATTATCTGATCATGAAAATTGACCTAATTTTTGTGATTTTTCGGCTTCACGGGTGGTCGACGGTTTTTCGTAATTTTCTCAAAAATGTAAAAACTCTAGAACATACAACTTATATCACGATTCATAGTATACTATAGGTTATCTCTGGATGAAATATCGAAGGGTACATTTTACCGACCTTGTGCCGCTCCTCACGCGGTGGTTAGGTAGAGTGACTCTTAAGTTTTCTAGCAAATTATTAAAACCAAGAAACAGCTACCTCGATTAACATGGTCACGCAAAAAGAGAGCTGTCGCCGCAAAATTAGTTAAATAAAAATTAGGTGACGTTATCGAAGAGGTACATAAAGTGAAACACTCTTCCTCAAGCTTCGCTCTCGAAAAACTGTTCGCACCTTGGAACCGATGAAGTCCGCGGGCAAATACCCATGCATATTTTGGCTCCAAATAAAGGCGAATACATCATGCTCAACCTCACCCAATAACTGCTTAGTGCCAGACCCCCAGCAAACCTCTCAACGACTCGTCTTCAATCCTCTTGTGCGCTACATAACGCGCGTCCTGCAACGTAATAATAAGAGGCTACTCACTGGACACGACATAAATTAACAGTTGGTTCATGCTTTAGCGTGCACTATCGAGTTATGGAGCACGCGGGAAGTTTGGAGAGCACGAAAGAAGCGTAAGAGTTGCCCGAGGCGATAGCCGAGGGCAACTCTAGCTTCTTGAGTGTTCTCCAAACTTCCCACGTGCTCCATAACTCGATAGTGCACAGCTGAAAGCATGAACCAATTGTTTTAGAACATAGCCGGTAGAATTGTGCATCAAATCCGACGGGAAAAATGGATAACAATATCAGTTGAAGCGAATCTTGACGGCGCTGATGCCGAGTCTCCTTTTCCTTTTTTTTTCTCTTTTTCTGCCTCATTTAAGAACTCTAGCCCAAGGGAAAAGGTCGAAACATTGTCTTCGCTGTCGGACTAGTAGGTCGAGTTTCTGTTTGTATCCATTATTGTCGCGAAATATATTATTTTTCCCGCGCTAACAATCGGCCGCTTGCGCGAAAAAAAAATTTCTGGCGAAGCGATTTGCTGACGCTGTCAGCGTGCACTATCGGAATTTTGAGCACGCTTACAAATATTGAATTTGATTGCACGGTTCTGCCAGCTATGTTCTAAAATAAATTAGAAGGATGCACTCGAATGATAAATTCCATAATGAGAACTTCCCAAATATCCATGGCTTTGCACCTGACGCCCTGGAAACCTTAGAGGCTTTTCATAGTTATTTATTTCATTTCATTTTGAGATGTGATGAAATATCAATTTCTATGTGTTAAGTGCATCCTTGGTTTGGTGCCTGTGGCGCCTTTTGGATGCTTCCCTCTCCATATGTTTTTTACGAGTTTGACTAATAATGGTCGTGGGTCGTGGGTGCAAGTCGTGGGTCGTGGGTGTGGGTGTGGGTAAAAGTCGTGGGGGTGGTTAATACTTAATAATAAAAATAACCATTTAAAATATTAAACATAATAATACATAAATTTTATACAACCCTGTCATTCATTAATTTAACTGTTCTTTCCTCTAGTTATTTTATTTTGTTTATTCAATTTACACTACTTTACGTCTATTTTTATCTGTTATCTCACTGTCAATTAAAATAGTTTTAGTTTCGCGACGGAAAGAGAGATAAATCTTGTAATTACTTTAAATTAGTTTCACAACGCGATAATTCCGGATATGTCACCAACGCGATCGCCGACGAGCGTCCATTGGTTGGCTACTCTGGGATTTGATTTTTCCCTTTTTCTGCTTTCTAGGGTAGTTGTCAAGGGAAATCCACAGGACATTCTTTTGTTCTCTTGCGGTTTTCAAGCCCCAGACGATAAAACTTTCCCGAGGTAATTTACTTAGGGAAAAACGGTCACACTTGCAAATTTGAGTTTCCCTAGGGAAACTGTCAACAAGTCAAGTTTCCCTAGGACAAAACCCTGTAGTGTGACCACAGCTAATATCGCGCTTACGATCCTCCACTGTCGAGTTACCAGTCTGGCAGAGGTTATGCGTGTGCCTTTTGAGTCAGTCGACTTGTGCACAATCAGTTTTCCTTTGTGTATACAGTGTGTAATTACCAGCTTTATCTATCATTCTTTTGTCATTGATGTTGTCAGACGAGATCTCGGAATTTCTGTTCCTTGGCCCCTGACTTTAGCCGCAAATATAGAATTCACGAGCGCTGTCGCAATTTTAACGTTATAGTAGTTCTACTATATGAAATCATTTTTGGTACAATCGTACAAAGCAACTCGGGTGTCTCGTTAACACAGACCTCGAAAACGCAGAACGCAGACCGCAGACCGCAGACCGCACAGCTCGAAAAACGTGTACACAGTGTGTAATTACAAGATTTATCTCTCTTCCCTTTGTTATCAAACGAGATCTCGGAATGCGTCGTGAAACTGAAACTAATTCCATTGACAGTGAGATAACAGATAAAAATAGACGTAAAGTAGGGTAAATTGAATAAACAAAATAAAATAACTAGAAGAAAGAACAGTTAAATTAATGAATGACAGGGTTGTATAAAATCTATGTATTATCATATTTAATATTTTAAATGGTTATTTTTGTTACTAAGTATTAACCACACCCACGACTTTTAACCACACCCACACCCACGACCCACGACTTGTACCCACGACCCACGACCCACGACCCACGACCCACGACCCACGACCCACGACCCACGACCCACGACCCACGACCCACGACCCACGACCCACGACCCACGACCCACGACCCACGACCATTGGTCAAACTCGTTTTTTACTTCAAGTTCTTTCTTTTACTTTCCTTTTTGCGTGTTGCAATGACTTTCAATGAATCAATGAAGGGAAAGTTAACACGCGAGCCGACCGACATCAGTTATGACGCTGGTACGCCACCGTTGAAACAAAGGCTGATTTTGACAGATGTTTTGGCAAATGCCGTTCAGTCAGAGATAAACTCAACAAAACAACAAAAAAGCCTTAAAAGCGTGCTCGTTCAAAGCATCTAATTTCTTTCTTTATTCTTGGAATTCATCGCAATTTAAAGAGCAACGACGACCTTAATGTAGATAATATCATAACCGCTATCCTACTTTTATTTGCACTTACAAATTCAGCTTTGTTTTTCTATAACTGTAATCATTGCTTTATTGAAAACGTTCATGAAACTTTTGGTATCACGGTTTTCTAACACCCCAGTCCTCGCTATTCCCGAATAAATTTTTCTGGTGATCGTTGCTATTAGAAGGATTTGCGTATAATTTAGGTTTCTACAGTAGAAAGTCACTAAAAATAGCGACCTGTCATTTATCTTTCTACGGAACCGATCATTACTTATCACGCGGGGGAGGGGGAATTAAATAATGACAATATTTAAGACCCCCCACCCCCCCTTCCCTGGCCTTCTTTATTAGCAGTTAATTTACAGTCTTTTTTTATAATCCCCTTTTGTACTCTGTTGGCGATGATCCCTTGTCCGTTACCACTGAAATCCAGGAGAAATCAACCCTGTTACAAATATTCTCCGAGATTTTTAAATTAATTTTTCAAATCGCCACCTAATCATAGTGGATATGGCCGAAATTTAAGCTGTCGATTGTTTGTCAAAATCATGCAAATTTTAAACACTTTTCGTACGAGACTAATGTTTATTTTACTAAAACTCACAATTTCGACCCATCATTTTGTCTAGAAATTTATAAGAATTATTAAATTAATTCGAACATCTATATGTTATTTGTATCGAAACGAGACGAGATAACAAAAATATATAAAGCGTGCTTAATTTTCAGTTCTCAAAACTGCAGCTGTCGGCCATTATCTAGAACCACGCAATCATCTGCGAACTAATCAATTACTCTAAAGTAACCTTTGTTTATGTTTACATGTGCAGCCCTCGGCTTCGAATAAGTTTTTACTTCAAAAGTGACGTGTCAAGGCAAACGCAGTGCTTTTCACAGTTTGATTATTTAGCTAAGAACCCGTCTACAGTTTAAGCCACAACACCAAGGAACGAAGTACCTGAAAATGTATAACCTTAAATAATAAACACTCGGTAAATGTTACAGCCAAGATCCTTTAATTGTAGCACCTTCACCAGAATGATTTTTTTTTTGTAATTTTTTTATTTTTTTGGCATTTTACAAAACATTACTCAACTTGCAATACACTACAGGACACAGTTATAGTACGTTGCTTACAGTAGTTAACTGAGAACACACCACAAAGAAAGTACAGTTTACAATAAACCTGATTACAGCAGATGACTTACTATCAATTATTTTCACTATCTACACGATACTCTACATTTACATTACGTAACGGCATATTACACTCCTTTCAATACGTTACATAAATTACTTACAGTACCTTAATAATAGAATATAGCGAAATTGTGTGTTTTACAATAAAATTGACTTCGTATGCTACTCTACATTGTTTGGGCACCCATCCCACAAAACGATATGTGGCAAAAGCTTATTCTGAAAATGTTTAGCTAATTTAACAACTTCACCAGAATGATGCACACAGTCCTTGAAAACGTCACGGAGTGATCAGTTATCAACATGGACGACGCTCGCTGCGCGATTGTAAATTGCGCGAGATGGCTGATTTCTTCTCTGAGACACTTTCCACAGTATGTCCATGATAGCGTGTCGAATGTGTCTCATCTTCCAGCAATAAATGACAGGGTTTAAAGATGAATTTAGGTATACAAGAGTCAATGAGAAAAGAAAAAAATTTACTGAAGATGAAGTCAAAATAAGGCAAATAAAATATGGCAAATAACAAACTAAAAACGCGAGATATACGTAGAATACACCCACTGTGGATTTAAAGAGGAGAGCAAAGCTCTTTATTTCATCAGACTGAGCTTGTTCTTGTACTTGTAAAGACTGAATCTGATTCTTGTGCCGTCGGGCAGTTAAATATATCTTGATGTACACCAAAAATGTCAGAATCAAACCGAAAGCTACGGCAACTGAAATAATAATATTATGAGTAATGGACAATTCCCATAATATCATCGAAGAAACAAATGCACTCCACATCCATATTCCGATAACCACAACGACAATGCGTTTGTGAGTAACAAGTTCTTGGTATCTGAGATGTAGATGAATAGCTGAAAACCTATCTACACTTACAGCCACAACACCAAAGAACGAAGCAACTGAGAAGAAATGACTTAAAATATGCAGCAATCGTAGAGTGTTACAGCCAAGATTGTCCAGTTGTAACCAATTGACCAGAAAGAAGGTGTAGAATGGTTGACTGAACAAACCAACAGCAACATCAGAGCACGCGAGACTCAGCAGTAGAGTTTTTAAAGTTCTTTCCATTGTCGATGTCTTGTATATGGCATAGATTGTCACAACATTCAACATGACGGTGGTGTAAGTTAGACAATTGTTGAAGATACAGTTGGCAATTAAAGTCGAACGAAGATCTCTAAGTTCGGCGTATATAAAGAACTGAAACTCGTTACAAAACAAGTCTTTCATGACATAAACTCGCTTATGACAGATCAGAACCACTATTCCAGAAAAATGGAAGGTGTTGCGATTCTTTAGCAGGACAAATTCTACTTAGTTTGGGCAGCGATTCTCCACTTGATTCCACTTTCTGTCAAAAATGTCACCTTTCCTCCCAAATTTGACGAAGTTCAACAAAATAAAATTTGCATCTCATGGTATGGGTTCTTGAGATGAAAGCCAATGACAAAGAAAGAACTTACGTCAGACATTGAAATTAGCGGATGGATTCAAGATGTTCAATTGTATTTGTTGATTAAGTCGCCAAATCTCTCCCTAAGCTTGTTTATTGAAGTATATATTCCACATCCTGATAATCGTTTCTTACCCTTACGAGTTCGACACAAAATGCTTAACACGAGAACCTGAGAGTTATCCTTGACTAAGCGGACAAAGGTAATCAAGACAAGTTAGTTTTTTTAATAAGTTAGATTCTGAAATTTTCTCGCCCGGCTTGGCACTGGTCTGAGCCCTCTGCAGAGATCTCTGGCCTAATTGCTAAAACAGATGGCTGATGGCTTTTACGGCTAACGGTTACAAGTTTGACCATTTAATGGACAACAGTTTATATCATTCCACTGTTGTGACCAGAAATAACCTTTACTGTTAACATTTTCTACGACTATCGGTTAAAATTTGTCAATTTTTACGCCAAACGGCAGAATATTTTGGCCGTTTTACGGCTAACGATTAACTCCAGTAAAACCCTCTTCCATACATTTCCGTTTTAAGTCCACATTAATCGTCACCTTCCGGCTAGATTTTATCTCCAGTGTTTTTCTATCTGGCTTTATACTATGCGAATAAAGAGTTTTCTTGAATCCGTCAAGGATCTTGCCAGCCTCGTTCCCAGGGTCTCTCGTTCTCCCGCACCCTGGACTTAGAGGCGGGGGAAATGAGAGACCCTGGAAACTAGGTTAGGATCGTACAGTCGCTTAACCCTCTGACATTCAATGGAAGACCTAAAAGACGATTATTCTTACAGATACCTCGAGACGTTTTACTACTAATCTATCAATATCATAAATCTATGTGATAATTTTTGTAATTTTGATCTCTTGTCTGCGTAAAAGTGTGTTGAGAAACTAAGGAGAACTGATTGGCACCCAAAGTTTATTCGCGAGGGAGAGCTACACAATTCGTTAACCATCCGCATGCGCTTAGAAAGAAGGATGGATGGAGGTATTACCCGGGAGAAATCGTTCAAGTTTTCTGTAAGTTTTATCATGACGCTGGCACGCCACAATGTGATTACTAAGTTTGGAGAGACGCTTTGGTAAAATTAATACTTTAATGTGAATATGGTTGTGACTTTTTTTCAATGTCGACCAATATAGGGTCGAGAAAATTTAATGCACCATTATTGTCACTCTCTTGCACTGAGGTAGGCCCCAAAGATTGTGCTCATAAAAGTAGCATATCATATCATGAACTTCCATTCCCCCATTTTCTTTTCCAAATTACGCTCAAAATTATGTTTCGTTTTCTTAAAGTGTCCTTTTCAAAAGAGAAACGCAAAGGAAGTCTAAATTAGATATTTATTGTAAATAAAGCAGGGTATCTCATTTATTTTGAGTAACATACTTGCTCTGATTAAACACAATTAACTATTTCATTTAATTCCAAAGCAGTGACTTTAACATGATTATAAAATAATTTTTCTTACATTTAAGGTATTGCATGGTATGGCGCCCGATTACTTGCGTCATTTAATATCTGTCTTGCCGCCGTCTAGGTATAATTTAAGGCGCAACGATGACTCCGCAGCTTTTTTAACTTTCCCGAAAATAATATCCAAGAAGACCCTGGCAGATAGATCGTTTAGTTGTGCCGCCCCTAGACTTTGGAATCTGCTTCCTACCACAATAAGATCTATTTCCAGTTTAGATATTTTTAAAATTAGACTTAAAACTTTTTTATTTAATAGGGCGTTTAATTACTTACTATAGTTGTTATGATTAAATTGCATTATTGATGAATTATTTTATTTATTTATTTATGGAATTTTAGAAATGTAATTTTGAACTTCTATTTTATTTTTGATTTAATATTTATTGTAAGGCGCAGTTGAATATTTTTATAGAAATTGCGCGGTATAAATTTAAATTTAATAATAATAGTAATAATAATCTAACAATTATCACTACTATTATGTATTATTTATTTTTATTTGCTCATTTATTTATTTATTTCATTGTTGTGTGTGTGTGTGCGCGCGCGCGCGCGTGTGTGTGTGTGTCTGTGTGTGTGTGTGTGTGTGTGTGTGTGTGAGTGTGTGTGTGTGTGTGTGTGTGTGTGTGTGTGTGTGTGTGTGTGTGTGTGTGTGTGTGTGTGGGTGGGTGTGTGTATGTGTGAGAGCCAAAACAGTGTCTGTTTAGGTAGCCCGCCTAGAATAGCTTTGCTAACTGCGAGCTACAAAAGCCTTTATTTCTTTAATTTAAAAAAAATAATAAAACAAAGTCAATGTTGAAAATGTACGATGTTCACGTATAATCTAGAACTACCTATAATCATCCGCGGGCTAATGAAGAATTCTACAGCCACCTCTGTTTTCGTTTTCGTGTTTGAACACGTTTTTACCTCAAAAGTGTTATGGCAAACGCAATGCTTTTGCTGTTTGTTTACTTTCCAAGTATACCAGTCTATCGATTGTTGTCTACCATTTACTCAAAAGCAAATGATAAATATCGATTTTCCTTCTCTTTTAGCACTAGCTCCTGCTTCCTTTTCTTCGATCCTGAAAACGAAATGTCATACTCTTAAAGTGACCCTATACCGTTTTAGTAGTAGGATCATGTGACCCTAAACCTGGAAGTTAATTTTCTTCACTCATTCCGTACATTTATGTGTTGTTTAGTACCGAGAATCTTGCTTTTGAGACCATTTTCCCTAATTGATCATCTTTGTCATTCTCATTATCTGCTTGCTTAAAAGTTTCTTCAAATTAGACATGAAGGGGAATGAAGGAGTTAACTGTTTATAAAGATGAAAAACAGTTGGCAGTCATGAGCTAAGTTTTTAAGGAATAAAAGAAACCCCTCAACGAGGCTCAGTTTCACGATCGCCCTTATTGGTTTTCCATCCTGATTCTAAAGAGTAACGAAGACCACGATACGACTTATATACATACACAAACCTTACCTATACTCGACTTTTTGAGTAACTGACGAGCTAATATCTTCGAGCTGAGACTATATGAAAAAGTAATATATAAATATACATACAAAAAAAATAATATTGATCTTCTTTGTCATTCTCGTTACCTCCCTCGCTTGTAAGTTTCTTCAACCGTTTATAAAGAAGAAGTTTGTTTCCCTCTCTATTACGGCGTAATTTGGGAATTCTGCTCTACAGGAAGGAGGATGGATAACACAGGTTTCTCTCTGTTTCCTTTTTTTAAGTGGACACGTCAGTCAGTTTTCAATGCTAGTTTAAAGAGATTTTGGCAAAACAGTCGGCAGTCGTGGGCTAAGTTTTGAAAGGATAAAAGAAACTCTACTATGAAGCTCAGGTCCACGACCATTCTTACTGGTTTTCCATCCTGAGTCAAAAGAGCAACGAAAACCGAGATACGAATAATACAATGTCTGCTATCCCACTTTTATTTACATCCATAATAACAATTTTACTCTTCCATCGATGACAAAAGCAGCTTCCCTTTTCAATATAGCCTCTTCCTTTTCAATTGTGATAATTATGTGTATTTCAAATTCGACTGGTGAAGTACGCAATTATTTGGTTGCCGAGTCATATACAATCTTCTTTGTCCCTATTTACTTTGTCGTAAATAAATTAAGCACAGCCTTTGGGAATCAGTTATCATGGACAGCGCTCGCTGACCGATTGTAAATTACGCGGGATGGCTGATTTCTTCTCCGAGATACGTTCCGCAGTACGTCCAAGACAGCGTGTCGAATGTGTCTCATCTTCCAGCAATAAATGACAGGGTTCAAAGATGAATTTAGGTACACGAGAGTCCATGAGAAAAGAGACAATTTTATTGAAGGTGAAGTCCAAATAAGGCAAATAGAATATGGCAAATAACAAACTAAAAACACCAGATAAACGTAGAATACACCAACTGTGGATTTAAAAGGGACAGCAAAGTTCTTTATTTCATCAGACCTAGCCACGTCTTGTACTTGTAGAGACTGGATCTGACTCTTGTGCCGTAGGACAGTTAAATATATCCTGATGTACACCACGAATGTAACAAGGAATCCTAAAGCTGCGGCAACTGAAAGAATAATATCCTGAGCAGTGGGCAACCCCCACAATGTCATCGAAGAAACAAATGCACTGCACACCCATATGCCGACCACCACAATAACAACACGTTTGTGAGTAACAAGGTCTTGGTACCTGAGATGTAGATGAAGAGCCAAGAACCTGTCTATGCTTACAGCTACAACGCCAAGGAACGAAGCAGCTGTGGATAAACTACTTAGAATACTCAGCATTCGTCGAGTGTTACAGCCAGGATTGTCCAGTTGTAACCACTTGACTAGGAAAAAGGTGTATAATGGTTGACTAAACAAACCAACAGCAACATCAGAGCACGCAAGACTCAGCAGCAGAGTTTTTAAAGTTCTTTCCATTGTTGATGTCTTGTGTATGGCATAGACAGTCACAATATTTAACATGACGGTGGTGTAAGTTAGACAATTGTTGAAGATACAGTTGGCGATTAAAGTCGAACGAAGATACCTAAGTTCGGCGTGTATCAGGAATTGAGACTCGTTACAAAACAAGTCGTTCATGACATCAACTCACTTATAAAAGACCAGAACATCTATTCCAGAAAAAGGGATTCTATTGCGATTCTTTAGCAGGACAAATTCTGCTTATTTTGGCCAGCGATTCTCTAACTGATTCCACTTTTTGTCAAAAATTACATCTTTCCTCCCAAAAGTGATGAAGGTCAACAAAATATAATTTGCATCTCTTGGTTCGGGTTCCTAAGTTGAAAGCCAATGACAGAGAAAGAACTTACGTCAAACACCGAAATTAGCGGATGGATTCAAGATGCTCAATTGTATTTGTTGATTAAGTAGACAAATCTCTCCTAAGGCTTGTTTGTTTAAGCGTATAATCAACATCCTAATACCCTCTTCTTACCCATATGAGTTCGACACAAAATGTTTAACACGAAAATCAGAGAGTTACCCTTGACTAAGTGGAGAAAAAGCGATAAAAAAACTCATCCTTGAAATAAGTTAGGTTCTGAAATTTTCTCGTCTTCGGGCAAGTCTAAACCATCTGCGGAGATATCTGGCCTAATTGCTATAGCAGATGGCTAATGGCTTCTACGGCTGACGGTTAAAAGTTTGGCCATTCAACGGCAAACAGTTATTATTAAAAACTAGGTCATTGGATAATGCAATTAAAGAATTTTTGTTGGCATAGCCATTATGGTATATCAGCCAATATACCATAATCTATAAATATGGTAAGCGTACGTGTCAGGTTAAAATTAAAAGGGAGCTAAAAATTTAATAAAATTTAATAATTCAATTTAACGTTTTGAATAAAACAATTATTCCACTCACGCTTGTTAGATAGGAGATGATTATAGCCAACGCGCGCTCGTGGAATAATTGTTAAATATCATTTCATTCTTGTCACCAGAAACAGTTTTTACTGTTAACATTTTTCACGATTATCGGTTAAGATTTTTCAATGTTTACGCCTAACAGCTGAATGTTTTGCCGTTTTGTGGCTAATGGTTAACTTCAATAAGAACTTCCTCCATTAATTTCCGTTTTCAATACACGTTAATCGTCACTATTATTAATCATCAACGTTCCCTTTAGGTTAGATTTTATCCCTAGTGTTTTTCAATCTGACTAATCACTATGTGAATGAAGGGTTTCTTTGAGTCCATCAAGGATCGTGCCAGCCAGGGTCTCTCATCTTCCCGCCCGCTGGAGCAAGAGAAGGGGACGAGAAGATGAGAGACCCTGGGAACTAAGTTAGGATCATACAGTCGGTTAACCTTTTGACATGTAAGACCCAAAAGCCGAGTATCCTTACAGATACCTTAGGTTGCTTTACTACCAATGTAGTACAAAATACCATAGATCTATGTAATCATTTTTCTAATTCTAATCTCTTGTCTACTTAAAAAGTGCGTTGAGAAACTGAGGAGAATCAATACACGAAGTTCATTTGCGAGGGAGAGCTACACGATTCGTCAATCTTGTATATGTGCGAAGAAACGAGGATGGATGGACGTATTACACGGGAAATCGCTTAAATTTTGAGTAAGTTTTGTTATGACGCTGGCACGTCACAATGTGATCACTAGTTTTGATAGATGCTTGGGCAAAATACTTCGCAGTTGCAGGTGAACACAACAGAAAATAAAAACAGCCCAGAGTAAACGTTGAAAGCGTCCAATTTGCTTGTCCGATTTGAAATTTTAGCAATGTTAAATGATAGAGAAAACTTTAATGTTAGTAGTGTCATGACTTCTTTTCAATGTCTGTCTAAGCGTTAGAACAAACTGCGGACCAATGTTTAACGAGTCGAGAACATTTAATGCATCATTGTTTTTCATCCTCGTACACTGAGGTAGGCCCTATAGATCGTGCTAGTAAAAGTAACATGTCATTGTATTTGCATTGCCCGATTCTGTCCAAGTTATGCTCAAAATTATGTTTCCTTTTCTGAAAGAATACCTTTCAAAAGAGAAACGCAAAGCAATTGCAAGTTGAAATTATACATTTATTGTTTTTTTCTTTATTTTGAATTACATACTTGCTCTGTTAAAACACAATTAACTATTGCAGACCAACATCGGTAACTTAATGTGTCAAAATCAAGTTTCTCTTTCACGCCATTTTTTTTGCCCGTGAGTGCAGGAGTTAGGACAGAGGCAGTATTTTCTTCTGCGTTGACCTTCTTCTCCCAAAACATTGCAAAATTTAAAATAGATTGAGCTATAGACCGACGTTGAAAATAAACAATCATAGAGATCAAATAGGTCATGTATCTGGTAATATTCCCTCCCCCCCCCCAAAAAAAAAAAAAAGAAACCTAAAAATATGCAAATCAGAGAGTTTTTTTTTTCAGAGTTTAAGCTGTTGATTGTCTGTCACAATGAAGCAAATTTTAAACACTTTTCATACCAGACTAACTTTTTTTTACCATAATTCCCATTATTTACCCATCATTTTATCCAGAATTTGGAAAGAATGATTAAATTCATTCGAAGACCTATCTTTCATTTGCATCTAAACGAAAGGAGATAACAAAGTAAAAAGTGCTTCATTTTCAATTTTCAAAACTCCCAGTCAGGTATTATCTAGAACCACGCAAGCTTCTGCGGGCTAATCAACTAGTCTAAAGCCACCCCCCTTTTTTTTTTTTCTTTTTTTTTTTTTTATGTGCAGCCTTTTGCCTCAAATACTTTTTCCCTCATAAGTGACGTGTAAAGGCAAACGCAATGCTTTTCGCAGTTTGGTTAGTTAGCTAACAACGTGACTACACTTACACCCATAACACCAAGGAACGAAGTGCGGTAGCTGAAAATAAATAACCTGAGATATCTAACACTCGGTAACTGTTACAGCCAAGATCCTTTAATTGTAGCACCTTCACCAGAATAATGCACACATTCCCTGAAAACGTCGCAGAGTGGATCAGTTATCAACATGGACAACGCTCGTTGAGCGATTGTAGATTGAGCGAGACGGCTGATTTATTCTCTGAGACATGTTCTGCGGTATGTCCATGATAGCCTGTCGAATGTGTCTCATCTTCCAGCAATAAATGACAGGGTTCAAAGATGAATTAAGAAACACGAGAGTCATTGAGAAAATAAAAAAATTTGCTGAAGATGAAGTCGAAATAAGGCAAATAAAATATGGAAGATAACAAAATAAAAATACCAGATAAACGTAGAATATATCAACTGTCGATTTAAAGACAGCAAAGCTCTTTATTTCATCAGACTGAGCTACTTCTTGTACTTTCAAAGACTGAATCTGATTCTTGTGCCGTCGGAGAGTTAGATATATCTTGAGGTACACCGCAAATGTCAGAATGAAACCGAAGGCTGCGGCAACTGAAAATATATATTGCTGAGTATTGCGCAGCCCCCACAATGTCATCGAAGAAACAAATGCACTGCATACCCACATGCCGATCACCAAAATAACAACACGTTTGTGAGTAACAACCTCTTGGTATCTGAGGTGTAGATGAATAGCTAAGAACCTGTCTACACTAACAGCTACGACATCAAGGAACGAAGTAGCAGCGAATAAATTATTTAAAATACTCAGCATTCGTCGAGCGTTACAGCCAGGATTGTCCAGTTGTAACCACTTAACTAGAAAGAAGGTGTAAAATGGTTGACCAAACAAACCAATAGCAACATCAGAGCACGCTAGACTCAGAAACAGAGTTTTTAAAGTTCTTTCCATTGTCGATGTCTTGTGTATGGCATAGATGGTCACAGTATTCAACATGACGGTGGTGTAAGTTAGACAATTGTTAAAGATACGTCGAACGAAGATCTGTAAGTTCGTCGTATATCAGGTATAACTTAGTCTCGTTACAATATAATTCGTTTATGACATCAACATCTACTCCAGAAAAATAGAATGTGTTTCGATTCTTTACAAAGACAAATTCTCCTTATTTTGGGAAGTGATTCTGTAACTGATTCCACCTTTTGTAAAAAATGTCACCTTTTCTCCCAAGAGTGACGAAGGTCAATAAATAGAATTTGCATCTCATGGCATGGGTTCTTAAGATGAAAGCCAATAACAAAGAAAGAACTCACGTCAGACACCGAAATTAGCGGATGAATTCAAGATGTTCAATTGTATTTGTTAATTAAGTCGACAAATCTCTCCCGAAGTTTGTTTGTTCAAGCATATATTCGACATCCTGATACCTTTTTTTACTCCGACCTATGAGTTCGACACAAAATGTTTGACACGAAAACCTGAGAGTTACCCTTGAGTAAGCGGACAAAGGTTATCAAGAAAAACTCATCCTTGAAATAAGTTAAGTTCTGAAATTTTCTCGTCTCTGCACAGGTCTGAGCCATCTGCGGAGATCTCTGGCCTAATTGCTAAAGCAGATGGCTGATGGCTTATAAGGCTAATGGTTCAAAGTTTGGCTATTTAACGGCTAACAGTTAACACAATTCCATTTTTGTCACCAGAAATAACTTTTACCATTGACGTTTTTGACGACTATTACTTAAAATTTGTCAAGTTTTACGCCTAAAGGCTGAATGTTTTGGCCTTTTTACGGCTAACGGTTAACTCCTTTAAGAGATCCTGTTCCATCCATTTCCGTCACTATTATTAGTCATCCAGGTTCCTTTTCGATTAGATTTTATCTCTGTTGTTTTTTAATTTGACTAATCGTTACGTGAATGAAGAGTTTCTTTTAGTCCGTCAAGGATCGTACCAACCTCGTTCCCAGGGTCTTTCACATTCCCGCCTCCTGAAGTGAGAGAAAGGGGCAGGAAGATGAGAGACCCTGGGAACGAGGTTAGGATCGTACAGTCCGTTAACCCAATCAACAACGCAAGGTCTTAAAGTCCATTATCTTTACAGATATCCCGGGTTGCTTTACTAACAATCTATCAGCACCATAAATATAAGTGATCATTTTTGAAATTCTCATCACTCGTCTGCTTAAAGGTGCGTTGAGAAACTAAGGAGAATTAACACATCAAGTTTATTTGCGAGGGAGAGCGACACGATTCCTCAGTGAGATGCTTTGGCAAAGTACTCAGTAGTCAGAGGTGAACACAACAAAAAAAAAAAAGGAAAAAAGAAAGCCCCAAAATAGATGTTAAGTACACCTTCAAAGCGTCCAATTTGCTTGTTCTATTTCAATTTTTAGCAATTCTAAGTAACTGTGAAAACTTTGATGGGAATAGTTTTATGACCTCTCCCTCTCCAATTGTGGCGATTTGATATACTGTATAGTTAAATTCCGAGCTACCCAAATATTTAGCTTACGGGTAAAATCACCAAGTTTGTGTTTAACCTTCTTTGTTCCCATTTACTTTAGTCATAATATTATAAACTGGCACAGTCCTTGTTACCCACACAGAGTGGATCAGCTATCGACATGGATGACACTCGATTATAGGTTGTAGTATACCCGAACTGACCGATTGCTGCTCCACGTCATCTTTCTGATGACGAGTCCAACGTGTCTCATCCTCTAGCAGCTTAAAACCTTTCTACACTTGCAGCCACAACCCTAAGGCACAAAAGAAGCTGCAAATAAATTACTTGAAATCCTTGCATTTGTTGATTGTTACAATCAGGAATCCACATCTCGTGGTATGGCCCAACGACAAAGAAATAACAATATCAGACAAATTGATGGATGGAGGCCGTCAAGGTGCTCAACTGTATTTTTGAAAAGACAACCTTTTTCCGAGGCTTGTTTTTTTCCGTTGTCTGAGCGAACGGAAGAAATAGGGACAAAACCATCATCCTTAGCTTAAACATGGTTCTTAAGCTTTTCCGTCCTGGGACAGGTCTGAACCATTTGCTGACATCCCTGGCCTATAGGACGTAGAGTTGAAGCAAAGAATTGTCAAATTAATTCCATTTGAAATTTTGTGTATCACGTAAATTGTAGGAATTAACAACGCAATGGAGGTATAAGTTAGACAATTGTTGCAGACACAGTTGGCGAAAAAATTCGAACGAAGATCTGCAAGTTCGACGTATCTTGAAGAAAAATAGCGCGGACTCGTTACAATACAATTTATTCATGATGTCAATTCACTTTTAAAAGATAGGAACCTCTAGCCCGAACAAATAAATTTTGTTACGATTCTTTCACAGGACAATTTCTCCTGATTTTTGGGCCACTTTATGCCAAAATTTATACCTTTCCTCGCAAAAGTGACGAACTCTAACAAGAGCAATTCACTTCTTCTGACATCAGTTCTTAGGATATAACCCAAGTACAAGGAAGGAACTTAATATGTCAGACAAACTAACATGCGGAGGCGGTAACGAGATTCAATTGTATTTTCATCAGTTTAATCGCAAATTAGGCAATGAAAAAAAATGTTGGAGTTAAGATACCATGAGTATCTTTCTTATTTTCGTGAGAGTTGATCCTTGCGATTTTCGCAATTGTCAAAAAATTGTGAAAGAAAAATACCTTTAAAAAGTTTTCGCGGAAATAGAAAAGGAGAGAGATGAAGGATCCCAGTAACTCGTCACGATGAGCTATTTTTTGTCCTCATTAATTATTTCTCTGTTCCTGCGGATCAGTATTACAACAATTTTTGCTTAATTTAGTTTCTTTTAATACATGTTTTTAGTCAAATTGCGAACTTAAAGTCTCGCAAAGTATACGGCTGTTCCATTTTTCGCGAAATTAAGTTCCCGGTAAAATAAGCAACAATAAAGTAGTCGAGCCTAGACATTATACCATCTTTCAAAAAAAGTGTGACAACTTTCTTACGAGGCTCGTTTTTCAAATACACATGTGAGACATGCTCATACTCCTTTCAAACTCATTTAAAATTAATAAAAACTGTTTGACACGAAAACCCTAGAGTTACCCTCGTTTGTCTGAGCGGAAAGAGTTAAGAAAAACTCATCCTTTAAAAAAATATTCTGAAGTTTGGCTATTTCTGCACGGGTGTGCACCATTCACGGAGATCTGTGATCTCTGGTCTAATCGCTAAAAAAGTTGAAGTTAAGCCACCATTGTTGTCGCTTTCAGAAATAGATTGCTGTTTGGCTGACAAGGATTGTATCCCATGTAGAATAAAGTCATTGCACACAGTCGTTGCAAATCACACAGAGATAAATGACACTCGAACACCGATTATAAATTACTCAAGATGGCTGATTTCTTCTCGAAGATATGTTCCACAGTATATGTCCATGAATGGGTTTCATCTTCCAGCAGTAAATGACAGGGTTCAAAGGTGAATTAAGAGATATGAGAGTCAATAAATAAAGACAAAAATGTTAAGCTCATTAAGTTGCTTTCGCTTATTCCAGGGTGACAGCTAGCTATGTTTAAAATTTATAAAACATAAAAAAAGTCTTCAAGATGATAATAATATATTCTGAACACTAAACGATGTTAGGTTTAGTTATCTTAACAGGTAATGCTTTAAGGAACTTTTGGTATCATTCTTACCTCGCTTTTGTTACACCTCAGCTCTCGCTATTCATTCCCAAATGAGTTTTTCTGCTAGAAGTAAATAAAAGCTCATCTGTCATTCTTCTTCCTGGCACGCTTGCGGGCGGTAGTTTGTGTTTTCAAGCGCGACAATCGGCGCGATGAATATTCGGTCGCCGTATTGGACGCGTGAAGATCTGAAACGAGTGATAAAACAATGGGGAAGGTACACGGCTGATTAATGAAATGCTACGTCAGAGGGTATGCGGTAATCAACGCGGGCTCAAGTGTTTTAGATCTAAAATCTAGCGAAACTAGCGGAAATTAATAAGGGTTGACATTTAAAACCGAGGGACTTTGTCAAAGGTATTTTCCTACTTGCAGAGGTTTTAAGAAAATTACTTTTCGAAAATTTTTAGTGACCTTGTATCAAGTTTTTGGAGGTTGTTCTGTGAAAGAAAAGCGGCATAGAAAACGACGCCTCGAGGTAACAGAATAAGAAGTCAACCCTGCAAGTTACTCAAAATTTGTTTTCCGTGGCAAATCCTAGCGCATGTGCATATGTTATTCAGCTCTGTCGGGGGGAGGCGGAAGGGGAGCAACACCAGAAAAGCCCGGTTTTTCTACCCTGCGCCCCTCCCCCACCGTCATCCCTGAGTCCTGGGAGAAATGAATGAGATTTTGAAATGAAGTTTCGCGTAAACACGTAAACATCATAGATATCACTGATATTTAGGCTGTCGATTGTCTGTCAAAATAAAATTTTCGACTCTTTCATACCAGACTAATGCTCTGATATACTTTTCACACTGTTGACCCACTTTTTTCTCCAGCATTAAACTCAGGCGAAAGGATATGACATGAAATACAATGCTTAATTTTCAATAGCCAATCATTAATATCGATTTTCCTTCCCTCCTAAATACTCTTGGGTAAGATATAAAGTCAACTCCTTTCAGTAAATTAAAAAAAAAAAAAATCAAACATGAATTACTTTGCCGATATCAATGTCACCCTGGTTTTTTGCTTTCCCCAGAGTAATCAGCTTCTTATTTGCTATTCCTGTGCAGTTATTTGTTGCTCTACGCCTTTTTGCTTTATCATAATTGTTCAGGATTTCATTTCTAACATATACATATATATAATATTTTTCCATGACTTGTACATTTCATTCATTCATAATTATTTATAGTTCAATTCTGTGTGTGTGTGTGTGTGTTTGTGAATGTGTGTGTGTGTGTGTGTGTGTGTGTGTGTGTGCGTGTGTGTGTGTGTGTGTGTGTGGACATGTGTGTGTATGTCCCGACCCTAATATTGTAATTCATTCTACGTAATTTAGCTTCCTAGCCTTGTTAACCTTCTAGTTATTTTAAAAAAAACATGACCCTCTTAGTTTTAATTTTCTTATTATCTTATTTGATATTAAATTAATCTTCTCAAAAGTAAGGGTGAATAAAGTTGTTGTTGTTCTTGTTGCTTGGAAGTCGAAGTTTCTTCAAATTACACATGAAGAGGAGTGAAGGGGTTAACTGTTGATAAAGAGGAAGAAGTTTGTTTCCCCTCCCTATTACGGCGTAATTTGGGATTTCTGCTTTAGAGCCAGGAGGATGGATAACACAGGTTTATTTGGGTTTCCTTTTTTTTCTTAAGGGGAAACGTTACTTAGTTTTGAGTGCTAGTTTTAAGAGATTTTGGAAAAACAGTTGGCGGTCATGCACAAATTTTTCAAGGAAAAAATAAAGCGCTGTACGAAGCTCAGGTCCACGATTACTCTTATTCGTTTTCCATTCTGATTCTAAAGAGCGACGAAAACCATGATACAAATAATATCATTTATTACACGACTCGGGAAGTCAGAGGCCAATAAATAAAATCAACCAATCAAAATGCTCTATTGCCGGTCAATATTCTCTCAGTATTGGACCGGGCATTGTCCCAAATGGTCCCGAATGATACCGCACTTGTGTCCCTTTGAACTTCAGTCGTGTAATAAATCTCTTATTAGCCAAGCTTGCTCGGGACCATACTGGAGGAATATCGGCCCTCGGTCTTTATTATACGGTCCGAGCTGCGCTCGGTCCGTACTGTCAAGACCTTGGGCCGATATTCTCCCAATTCGGCCCTCTAGTTAGGTTAATAAGATATATGTCTGCTATCCCACTTTTATTTACACCCATAATTACAATTTTACTTTTCCATCGATGACAAAAGCAGCCTCCCTGTTCAATAGGGCCTCTTCCTTTTCAATTGTGACTATGTGATAACTTGTGTATTTCAAATTCGAATGAAGTACGCAATTATCTGGCTGTCTAGTCATATATATCAGCTTATGTAGAATCTTCTTTGTCCCTATTTACTTTGTCGTAAACAAACTAAGTACAGCCCTTGTAAGCCACACGAAGGGAATCAGTTATCATGGACGACGCTCGCTGACCGATTATAAATTACGCGAGATGGTTGATTTCTTCTACGAGACACGCTCCGCAGCTGTACGTCCTTGTCGAATTTCTTTCATCTTCCAGCGGTATATGACAGGGCTCAAAGACGAATCTAGGCATACGAGAGAAATTGAGAAAAGAGATGAAGTCTTTAAAACGGAACTCGAGCCATAGATTCCAAATGAAAGCCAAGCAAATAAAAAATGGCAAATAACAAACTAAAAACGCGAGATACACGTAGAATATACCAACGGCGGATTTAATGAGGACAGCAAAGTTCTTTATTTCATCAGATTGAGCTACGTCTTGTACTTCCAAAGATTGAATCTGATTCTTGTGCCGTCGGACGGTTAAATATATCCTGATATACACCATAAATGTGATAATGAAACCGAAAGCTGCGTCAACTGAAAGTATATGATCTAGAGTAGTGAGGAACCCCCATAGTATCATCGAAGAAACAAATGCACTATACACCCATATGCCGATCACTGCAATAACAACACGCTTGTGAGTCACAAGCTCTTGGTATCTGAGATGAAGATGAACAGCTAAGAACCTGTCTACACTTACAGCCATAACTCCAAAGAACGAAGCAGCTGACATAGAATACTTGAAATCCTCACCATTTGGTAAGTATAACAGCTGAGATTGTCCAGTCGTAGCCACTTGACTAGAAGGAAAGTGTATAGTGGTTGACTAAAGAAACCAACCGCAACATCAGAGCAGGAAAGACTCAGCAGCAAAGTTTTCAAAGTTTTTGCCATTGTAGACGTTTTCTGTATCACGTAAATTGTCACAATATTCAACATGATGATATTCAACATGACTTACACAACGTAAGTTAGAAAACTGTTGAAGACGCAGTTGGCGATAAAAGTCTATTCCAGACAAATTGAATGTGTACCTAGTCCTCAGCAGGTCAACTTTTCTTGTTTTGGGCAGTGATTTTCTATATAACTGATTCCACTTTCCTTCTTAAATATCACCTCTCCTCCAAAGAGCGATAAAGTTCAACAAAATAAAATCCGCCTGCCATGGTATGGATTCTTAAGATTTATGCCAATGACGAAAAAAGAGCTTACCTTCACACAAATCAACGGATGGAGTCAGGATGTTCAGTTGTATTCATTGTCTCAATCTACAACTCTCTCCCAAGGCTTACCCGTTTTAAGCATATATTCGACATGCTGTTACCTTTTTTCACCCATATGAGATTGACACAAGTTAACATGAAAACTGGAGAGTTACCATTGATTAAGGACACAAAGATAATCAAGAAAACCTCATATTTTGAATAGATTAAGTTCCCGTCTCGGCACAGGCTTCAACCATCTGCAGAAGATCTTAGGCCTACATTCTAAAATGTCGAATTAAACTCATGTTGTCGCGTTCATAGATAGAATCCTGTTTGGAACATCTCAGAATGCTAAATTTTATTTCAGTCTAATTTCGAATCGTTTACAATCCATTTAGAGGGATCCTTTCCATGAGGCTTTCAAGGGGCTGATGACTTTTACAGCTAAAAGCTTATATGATTCCTGATTGTTGTAACCAGAAATAACTTTTACTGTTAACTTTGTTTACGACCATCTGTAAAAATTTGTCAATTTTTACCCTTAAAGTTTCCCTTCAAATTCCGAGCTGCCTAAATTTCCCTATTCAAATTCCGAGCTGCCTAATTATTCAGCTTACGGGTAATATCGCTGGGTTTATATTTGAACCTCCCTTGTTCCTATTTACTTTGTCGTAAATTTATGCAATCCTTGTAACCCACGCAGTGTGGATCAGCTATCAAAATAGACGACACTCGAAGATCGGTTGTAGTAAACCCGAAATGTGCACTTAAGAGCGACTCTGTAAAGACCGAGTGAGATTGAAAAAATGTGGCACAAGGTCGGAGTAATGGACCTCTCAATATTTCGTCCAGAGATAACCTATAGTATGCTAAGAATCGTGATGTAAGTTTTAGGTTCTAGATTTTTTACATTTTTGAGAAAATTACGAAAAACCGTCGACAACACGGAAAGCCGGAAAAGTAACAGTAATAAGGTCAAATTTCATAATTAGATAATCGAACTCGCGGGAAGGCGCATAACAAATTATGGTTTTCCTTAGTTTATAATTTTATTAAGAAGGTATTGCTAAGCTGCCTTGATGATATTTTAGACTTACAATAGTAATTCCGAAGTCCTGGAGAGCAAGCGAAGAGAACCGAAATTTCTAGACTCTGAAAATCAAAAATTACATACCGTTTTAAAACATCTCAAAATGTATTCGATATTGCGTAGAATTCTTTCAAAATTAAACTCTAGCAACTACAAGAGCTATTTTTGAGCGTGATAAAATTTTTTCTTGGCAAAAGTTATTTCTGAGGCGAGCGGCCCCATGCAAGTTGACCCAGTTTGACCTTTCGAAGAGATTTTGTTTCAGCGGGAAATATAAACAATTCGACTAGCCTTAGCTCCCTTTCTGAGCAAGCCATTCGAAAACCCTGCCAGTTCCCATTAAAACTGCCCAGTAAGTCTGAGATAATACTTCGATGACAGCTTAAATTCCAAATGGGTGTTTAAAGACAAATAATTTTGACGTTCTCAGTTAATTTTTCCACTGCTTTGTTGCCACGCCTCACTGATAATTTAGGGTCATATTTTAATATCGACCTTATACGCCGGTTCCAAGCTAAGCTTGTGCAACACTTTTCCGGAAAATCAATCCAGAAGTTGCAATATCTATCTCTCAGTGAGCAAACTCTTTATATTCGTTTAGTTTCTTGTATAATAAAAAAAATTCGTGAGCGCAAGACGTAAGTCTCGGTCAAGTGAGTGTAACGCAATCTTTCCTTCGTCACTTCCAGACCAGGTGATTAACTTTTTTCTGACGGGGAGGGAGAAAGAAGTTTCCGGTGCAATGTTGTACGTAATGTATTTAACGGTTCATTATATGGCCATTGCAACAATTTAATTATATAAATATACGCAGGATTTTTTCATGTCTTTTCCAAATATTTAAACAGTAATTTACTCAACTGCTTTCGCTCAAAATACGTTTTTCTATCAAGTTAAAACGGGACAACTTCCCGTTTTTCTCCTTAGCCCACTCAGCTATTGCTCAGCTCAGTTGTGGTGGAAAATAGCTTAGAATTCGTAACCACACCCTATTCACCCCCCCTAGTCCCCTACCCCACCTTTGGGCTAACTTTGAATTTAAAGGACGGACAACTCCATTTTTGTATCAAAAGGTGTGTGTGTGTGTGTGTGTGTGTGGGGGGGGGGGGGGGGGGGATGCGGGATCGGAAGATTTTGAAAAGCAAAATGCGCGGGCGCAAGCCTGAAAACGATTTTACTGCTGAGCGCAAACTTATATAAATTCCCTGAAGCATCTTAGTGACATTGATTTTAAGAAGAAAGTCCATATGACGGAGCTCCCACGACTGACGTATGCTTAGGTTAGGGTTTGGCGTGGTATTTTGGTCGTAATACTGAAGAACGCATCCCTATGATTACCCTCCTCCCATCTCCCTACCCCACCCTTGTGCTAACTTTGGGCTTTACTTATCCGCTTTGCATTGAAATTTTTGACAGTACTCCTCAATTTTGTCTGCATAGGGTTGTTTACGTGTGATGGCTACATCAAGAGCAACAGCAAACACGGGACAAATGTCTTAGTTTTGCAACCAATAACTTGGTCGTGTTGAGCTCCCTCCCAAGGTTATTTCGCATAGATTACATTTATCACATGATGGGGTGTCCTGGCAAAAGTTCCCGAGAAACCTCATTCGTCAATTCTTCGATAGTTGCTTCCTTGGTGGCACATTCAATCTCCTCTTCAAGATCATCATCGTTAAAGGTCCATTTTCATCCGAGATCCTTTGCAGTCGCTTGTTTTTGTTTTGGAATCGCGCTATTGTGAAATGGCGAACTCTGATAGTCATTCACAAACACTATTAAAAAGAAAAACAAAGGTTTGGCGAAGAACACAGTAAACAAATTTGCTCTCTAGTTCCATCGTAGGAACAATGCAATAACATTTCTGAAAAAAGCACTGTCTGTAGTGTTACTGAAACCCATTGTTGTTTTCCTTGCACTCCATAAATCATACTCAGACTCTCGTAGTCGAATAATCTTTGCCGAGCCGGGCAGACCCGGCCTTCCTCTAGACCGCTTCTTCGGCGTCATCAACTTTTCAAATGACGTTTTTCACCGTCATACATGTAAGAATTAAAAACTATTTACTGATATGGATACTACGATAGTTTGTTGTTCGCAAATGATTCAAGATGGAACTTTGAAAGCCCCCTAATTAGTAAGATGGAAGAAGATATCCAAGCGATTGCGCAACCTCGAGGAAAGTAGCGTATTTTTCATATATGAAAAATGATATGGGCGCGCAAGGCATCTCGGTTGAAAATGGGCTTTTAAACAGAGACGTTTTTTGCCGCAAGTCCGGAGAAGAATCCAGTGACCTGAGATGCAGTCAGAAATTCTTCACTACTGAACATCCGTTTCCCTTGAGAGTCCGCGGCAGACATCATAGAACGCGCAACTGATACCGGATCACTTATTCCTCCTGACCGCTCACCTTGTTGAAAATTCTCAGTCAGGTAGTTTTTTTGCTTGTGCGTAAATCTTCATCTACGGGAAGCACTTGACTTGAGCGCCCAGCCCTTTGGTGGCATGTCGTGAGAAGATGGTGGTTCTGCAACTGCGTCCAGCTCTGGAACAGCTGCGCATTGCCCCTCAAGCCTTTGAGCATATCCAACAGCAGCTCTGTCCAGTAGAGTATATCGCTCAAGAGCACGTTGGTGTTTTTCACTGTCTAAATGCCACTGCATTGATGAATATCTCACAAATGTTTTGACACAACCCTTCTTAGGACAGCTGAAGATCGCTGCAGTAACTGCATAGCCCTCTATATTTGAAGATAGCACCGTCGGGACTTGGGCTAGGAACTCAACCAGAAGAGAGTTTCGCGTCTCTCATCTGCTCAGGCGTCTCGATATCATTTCCAACGTTAAGATAAATTCTCATGTGTGACTTTATAGTCGCAGCCTTCCGATCACATGCCGACTTTCCTCCTAGTGGATCAGAAAAGTCTAGACGCCTGATCTTGACACCTTCATGGCCAATGGCTGCTGCACAGACGAGAGTGGTTCCGCAATGGTAGCAGCCGGCATTATCCTGCCGATAACAGACGGTCTTGAACGCACAAGACAAAGATTTAGGGCGAGTGACATATAGAGGTATAGGGGTATCTGCCCAGCGAGGGTCACACCCACCTTAAAGTCGCTTTTAAGGTACCGTTTCGCCTATCCCATGCCTTGTCCTACATCTTCAAGGGTTTCAACAACATCGCACAGGTCGTCAAATGCTTCCTCAACTGCAGCGCTAACATAATCGAGGCCTTAAACCGATGTCCGAACAGACGCAGCACACTTGCTCAAAATCCGCAAAAGGGTTGGGCGGCTTAGTGGCGTGAACCCAGACTCCTGGCAGTAAGTCATATACTGGATGAATATTCGCTCTAGAATAATCATCCGTATGACGTTTGGAACCTTGATAGTCTCTTTCGTCGATAATAATGATTTAATAATAATAATAATAATAATAATAATAATAATAATAAAGCATTTATATAGCGCTAAGCTCGACTAGTTCTCCGTAGCGCTTTGCAAAATTATAGACTAATTAACATAGCAATTAAATTACTGAAAATCGTAAATTCAAAAGCGTCTTTGAAAAAGTATGCTTTAAGGTTCTTCTTGAAAATTGCAACAGATTCAGATGTTTTCAGGGAATATGGTAAATCGTTCCAAAGCTTGGGACCGGCAATGGAGAAGGCACGGTCACCATAGTTCTTTCGAAATGTTCTTGGAACCATCAGGAGCATTTGTGATGAGGAACGCAGTACACGAGAGCCATAATTCCTTTGATGCAACAGTTCAGCATAATAAGTTGGAGCTAAGCCATGTAGACCTTTATAGACAAGTAGAAGTATTTTCAAGATAATGCGATACTTAACAGGTAGCCAATGAAGTTTCTTTAATGCAGGAGTAATATGTTCCCATTTCTTTGTCAAAGTAATAACTCGCGCAGCAGCGTTCTGTATAGACTGTAGCTTGTTAATCATATTGTTAGGTAGTCCATAGAGAAGGGAATTGCAGTTATCCAAATTAGATGTAATGTAAACTTGAATCACAATTTCAGCAGTTTCCGGACTGAGATATCTTCGTATCTTACTTATATTCCTTAGGTGATAGTACGAAGCTTGACAGACTCTTTTCACTTGCTCATCCATTGTTAGATGTTGATCGAAAAACACCCCTAAATTTCTCGTAGATTGAACTGGTTTAGTCTTTTAATCAGCAACTTAAGAAAAAGTTGAGTACAGGAGATTGACGAAACCTGGAACTGATGAGTAACAATTCGGTTTTATCTTGGTTGAGCTTCAAGCCATTCAATATCATCCATGAATCAATGTGTTTTACACATAATTCCACTCTAGATCTAACGGTTGATAGTTCATCTCGCGAACTTGACAAGAAAGACACAAAAATTTACGTGTCATCAGCGTATAAATGATATTGTAGATCACAGCTCTTAATAATATCAGCTACTGGAGAAGTATATAGTACATACAATAATCGGCCGAAAACAGATCCTTGTAGAACGCCATGTACCAATTTGCGTAACGTTGACTTACAGTTTTCAATTTGTACAAACTGTTCACGGTCCATGAGATAAGACTTAATCCATTGGATAACTTTTCCTTTTACACTAGATCTTTGCTCTAGTCTTGACAACAGTATAGAATGGTCTACCGTATCGAAGGCCGCAGATAAGTCTAATAGTAGCAAAACAATAGAATGGTTTGTATCAACAGCGCGTAGGATAGCATTCTGCACTTTTAACTAAGGCGGTTTCTGTAGAACTAGAGACTTTATAGGCAGATTGGAACATCTCACCCAAGTGGTGCTTCGTTATGTAATAGGTAAGTTGAACCGCCACAGACTTTTCAATAATTTTAGAGACTAGGCTTAGGTTTGATACTGATCTGAAATTAGCAAACTGGTTGTGATCAGCATTGGGCTTATTTACGAGAGGAGAGACAGTAGCAATCTTGAGGGATTTAGGTACAGTAGCTGTATCGAGTGACATGTTAACGATCTTTTCAATAACTGGAAGTAGCACTTTAACCCATTCTTTGTAGAAGATAGATGAGATAGGATCTAAACAGCAAGATTTATTAGAAGATTTGGCGGCGTACTCCACAATGTGCTTTTCTGTTACCTCAACGAAATCACAGAATGACGTTGAAATTTCAGTAGGTGGCTCCAAAGTGAGATCATTGCTGATTGCCTCTTGTTTAGCTAACAGTGAATGTTAACATGATTGTTCTTTCGCCAAAAGGCAAATCTTGGATAATGCGGGAACTAGTGATGAACGTTATGAAGTGGTCGGTTTGAGCAGGGGATACTCTCATCTTTGGCGTCGGAACTGTTAGCACTGGTGCTCCCCTTCCATCTACTAAGCAGTGGCGTCTGGCCTCAGTAAAACGATACTGAGATAAATCGGGTAGCCAGTGTCGGAGCTGATTCGTATCAGCCATAATGGACAGGATTTGCCGACGCTTCTCTCAGCTGTCTGCTGTACGGTAGCACTCGGCGTGTGCGCTCATCATGGTTTTGTCGACTGAACTGCTTGTGGCTTCCCCTCCGTTACATTGTAAGGTTCTTTGTATGACACCAGAGGAATAGACTGCCTCGAAGAGAGAACCACTATAACTTGGAGCTATGTCTTTTAGAAGTGTAAATAGACCTTGACCTGCCTTCCGCAAGTGATAGCGTCGTATTCTTTCACTCGCTTCTTCCCAAGGCCGTTGTAGCCGAGAACGAATGGGACTGATTTCTCGAGTGCGCAAATAATTATTGAGTGGGTCAGTGGTCATGGACCTTGTTTCGCACTTTGTTGTAGCTGGTGCGCTGTCAAAGGAGATTTCCTCAAAGGAGGACGAGTCGCCGCTAGGTGGCAAATAGAAGCTTCCACCTGGGGTGGCTGGGGCACTGTGTTCAGGACGAGTAAGAGTCGTCTCCTCAGCCAAGAACAGCAACGTCAACTGTTATATTGCGCACGGTTCATGTTAATATATAGAAAACAAGGCGTGGCATAAATGATTGAAAATCTTTAGAAACAACCATAACAATAGCGTCGCTAAGTATAATCAGGGAGTCTGATTAAAAAAGAGCGATGCAGAATAAGAGCTAGTTGTGTGGTGAATTAATGAAATTCAGGCTTTGATGCTGTACATATAAAATCAAT
Source organism: Stylophora pistillata (assembly GCF_964205215.1). Lineage (NCBI taxonomy): Eukaryota > Metazoa > Cnidaria > Anthozoa > Scleractinia > Pocilloporidae > Stylophora > Stylophora pistillata. Next base: position 22,798,289 of record NC_142523.1, read on the forward strand.
GGTATGTGCGAGACTCCCAAAGTAGCTAGTACTTACCAAAGAAAGCTCATGAATACTCTTTGAAAGGGCAATAGGTTGTGGGTCTTGGCAACGCACCAAACCCCTTCTCCACCCAATGCCCAGTGAAGAACGATGAGCGGGACAAATATCTATTTCAGAAATGTTGGAAGGGAAACTGAAAATTGAAGACCTTGATAGAATCAGTTCCACCTCAGTGTCTACGCCGCTGCCGGTCCTCAGCCCAAGAGAGCTTTTGTGGCGGTGATATATCTTTGTTACAAGTTAGCAAGGGAACTAAATCTTGGACTTTAGTGCTTCGAGGGTCTTGACCGCATTGGCCACCAACTAGATAAAGCCGCTGAAACGAACAATTTCTCTCCATTTTCCAATTCTTTAACCGATGACGCAGCGCAGATGACTCAATTTCGGCAGAAGTAAACACGTGCATCCTAATTACTCGGGATGCCGAATTGTAAATAATGTTTGACTTCAATTTTGTTTTGGACAAAGTGAGCGCTTAACTTATACAATACGCTTTAACAGACCTAAACGCACTTTCCTGCACATATCTTTGTAAAGTTGTAAAGATTTTAATCCAGTGGAGTTTGCCCGCATAATAAGGTTTGCTGAATTTAAGAAACAGTTAGGAGCCTCGCACGTGCTAACTTCGCTTATCGGGCAAGCGATCGACAAGTTCGATTTTAAAAGATAACAGCTCGAACTCTGTGAGTATTCTATATTTAGAACTTTTTGAGAGGTAAATAAAGCGTTTGCCATAGACCTATTTGCGTTTGGTAATTATCTGTTTGAAACTTAGGCCCTGTTTACAAGCAGGTAGGGTAACCCTAGTGCTAGGGTTACCCTGGCAGGAGGGTTACCCTAACCCTCCCACATTTCTTCTTTTTTTCATCGACGTGTTTACAAGGCAGGTAGGGTTACCCTAGCGCTAGGGTAACCCTAGCTGCCTTGTAAACGCTCTGCTGGGGATAACTCGCCTACCAGGGACAACTTTTTACTTGTTTCCAGACCCTTTGAACATTGATAACAATTCGTGCGGTTACCAAGCATAAGTAAGTTGTCCCGGGTGGTAGGGTAACCCTACCTGTAAAATTTTGCTTGTAAACCCGGGCTATCTTTGACCCACCTGCTAGGGTAACCCTAGCACAAGGGTTACCTTCCTTGCTTGTAAACAGGGCCTTTGATCTCTCTTGATGGGAACCCTCACAACAGTTTTACGTGCTCTACGAAAAGAAACATGTCTTGTGCGAACCTAAAAGCAAATCATTTTCAGTTTCCGAAGGGACAGTTTTCGAAGAATCATATAAAAGCGTGCGTCTACTTCTGCATCGAAAGGTATCTCGTTGAACATAATTCCTAAAAAGTTAGATGCACCACGAAGGGGACCTATTTGCGTGTCCACCTGTCATGGGCAAATTGGTAAATATAATGAATACAAATTACAAAGTACGTATAGCGCTATTTATGCAATAGCGAAAATCAGACCTGAAAAAAAAATCAGGCCTGTACGGGATTCGAACCACTGACCTCTGCGATACTAGTGCAGCGCTCTATCAATTGAGCTAACAAGACAACTGGAAGCAGGCCGTTAAGTTGATTCGTAATAAACCCGTGATGATAAATCAGATACAATGAATATATGAAGTTCATATATTTTGAACAGCGGTATTAAATACGTATGATGCACGATCCTTCGTAGTAGAGAGCGCTATTTATGCAATAGCGAAAATCAGACCGGAAAAAAAAATCAGGCCTGTACGGGATTCAAACCACTGACCTCTGCGATACTAGTGCAGCGCTCTACCAATTGAGCTAACAAGCCAACTGGGGGCAGGCCGTTAAGTTGATTCGTAATAAACCCGTGATGATAAATCAGATACAATGAATATATGAAGCTCATATATTTTGAACTGCGGTATTAAATACGTATGATGCTCGATCCTTCGCAGTAGATAGCTATTGCATAAATAGCGCTGTCTACTGCGAAGGATCGTGCATCATACGTAAATTACAAAGTCACGCTTTGCGGCCAGTAACTTTTTCAGATCTACATTATTATTCCCTTTTATCATATATTATATATATTATTTTAGGAAATCATTAGCAATGGACTTGCCCAGGCGTTTGAATTTTGAAGCTAAATCTAGATAGGATTTCTAGTTTGTTGCACAGTCACTAGAAAATGGGAAAAGGAAATGTGTTGCGTGTATATACACCGATTCAAAGTATTGCATACAAAGAACTCTCCTTCAAAATAGGCTTGTGATAACAAAAAACAAAAAAAAAACAAAAACAAAAAACAAAAACGAAAACATTGTATGCTAATAAGGAAGAACATGAAGAAATGAGCAAAAGCAAGGCAAAAATATCCATGCGGACGTATTTGCGGCACGTTATCACTTAGATGTGAAGATTGCGTGACATCGATCTGGGTCTATTTTTCAGTTCAATTAATTAGTTCCTTCACATCTTGCCTCTTTTCATTAGAGACATTCAATACAAAACTCAATAGATACCCAAAAGAGGCTCTATATGTAAGAAATGGACCCAGGTTCCGCAAAAATATTGCACAAACCGGGGAAACTTAAGGTTACACTTAGAAAATGCCGTAGCCGTATGAAAAGGCCGGTGGCTGAGCACGGCAGCAAGACACTGGAAAATTAGCGAAGAACATCAAAGTTATTTGCCTTCAAACACCCATTTAGAAGGTAAGCTGTCATCTAAATTTTATCTTAGATTTACTTGGCAGTTTTAATGGGAACTGGCAGGGTTTTTCTATGGTTTGCTAAGAAAGCGAGCTAAGGCTAGTCGAATTGTTTACATTTCCTGGTGAAACAAAATCTCTTCGAAAGGTCAAATTGGGTCAACTTGCATGGGGCCGCTCGCCTCAGAAATAATTTTTGCTAAGAAAAAAATTATATCACGTTCAAAAACAGCTCTTTTAATTGCTATGAATTAATTTTGAAAGAATTCTACATAATACCGAGTATGTTTTGAGATGTTTGAAAATGGCATGGACTTTTTTATTTTCAGAGTCTAGAAATTTCGGTTCTCTTTGCTTGCTCTCCAGGAATTCTGAATTACTATTGCAAGTCTGAAATGTCATCAAGGCAGCTTAGCAATACCTCCTTAATAAAATTATAAACTAAGGAAAACCATAATTTGTTTTGCGCCTTCACGCGAGTTCGATTATCTGATCATGAAAATTGACCTAATTTTTGTGATTTTTCGGCTTCACGGGTGGTCCACGGTTTTTCGTAATTTTCTCAAAAATGCAAAAACTCTAGAACCTACAACTTATATCACGACTCATAGTATACTATGGGTTATCTCTGGATGAAATATCGAGGGATCCATTTTTCCGACCTTGTGCCGCCCCTCACGCGGTGGTTAGGTAGAGTAACTCTTAAGTTTTCTAGCAAATTATTAAAAACCAAGAAACAGCTACCTCGATTAACATGGTCACGCAAAAAGAGAGCTGTCGCCGCACAATTAGTTAAATAAAAATTAGGTGACGTTATCGAAGAGGTACATAAAGTGCAACACTTTTCCTCAAGCCTCGCTCTCGGAAAACTGTTCTCACCTTGGAACCGATAATGTCCGCAGGCAAATACCCATGTATATTTTGGCTCCAAATAAAGGAAAATACATCATGCTCAACCTCACCCTATAACTGCTTAGTGCCAGACCCCAGGCAAACCCCTCACCAACTCGTCTCCAATCCTCTTGTGCGCTACATAACCTTAGTGCCAGACCCCCCCGCAAACCTCTCACCGATTCGTCTCCAGTCTTCCTGCAGCGTAATAATGAAAGACTACTCACAGGACACGACATAGAAATAAATTAGAAGGAGGCACTCGAATGATAAAATCCATAATGAGAACTTCCCAAATGTCCATGGCTTTGCGCCTGGATCGCCCCGGGAACCTTAGAGGCTTTTTACAGTTATTTATTTCATTTTCATTTTGAGATGTGATGAAATATCAATTTCTATGTGTTAAGTGCATCCTTGGTTTGGTGCCTGTGGCGCTTTTTGGATGCTTCCCTCTCCAAATGTTTTTTACTTCAAGTTCTTTCTTTTACTTTCCTTTTTGCGTGTTGCAATAACTTTCACTGAATCAAAGAAGGGAAAGTTAGCATGCGAGCCGGCCGTCATCAGTTTATGACGCTGGTACGCCACCGTTTAAACAAATGCTCATTTTGAGAGATGTTTTGGCAAATGCCGTGCAGTCAGAGGTAAACTCAACAAAACAATAAAAAAGCCTTAAAACAGTGCTCTTTCGAAGCGTCCAGTTTCTTTCGTTTTTCTTGGAATTCATCGCAATTTAAAGAGCAACGACGACCTTAATGTAGATAATATCATAACCGCTATCCTACTTTTATTTACACTTACAAATTCAGTTTTATTTTTGTATAACTGTAATCATTGCTTTATTAAAAACGTTCATGAAACTTTGGGTATCACGGTTTTTCTAACACCCCGGTCCTCACTATTCCCGAATAAGTTTATCCGGTGATCGTTGCTATTAGAAGGAAATGTGTATAATTTAGGTTTCTACAGCAGAAAGTCACTAAAAATAGCTCACCCTAAAAAGTCACCTAAAAATAGCTCATTTATCTTTCTACGGAACCGATCATTACTTATCACGCGGGGAAGGGGGAATTGAATAATGACAATATTTAAGACCCCCCATCCCCCCTTCCCTGGCCTGCTTTATTAGCAATTTGGTATATCAACGCAGTTGAAGTTGTAAATTGGCCACCGTAACAAATAGAAAAGCCAATGTCGTAGCTCCGCTTTCTGCATATAAACCCACATACAACCCACAATTCCTCCATTCACTTTGACGAAGGGCTAACGCTCGAAACGTCAGCGTTTTTATTCGTTACGGTGGCTTACAATTTCAACTTAGTTGATACAACAAAATTACTTCTAACAGCAACGATTATTGCAAACACGCATTCGTGAATAGCGAGAACTGTGGTGATAGAAAATCGATGATCCCAAAAGTTCCATAACGTATATTTTATTAATGTCCTAACAAACATGAATAGCTGTCACTCGATGGAATAAAAGTTAAAATTAGTTTAATACATTAATTTTGTCTTTACTCGTGGGCTCTCATGTTTTGTTGATTCATCTTTGAACCCTCTCATTTATTCCTCAAAGATAAGTTCGTCACATTGAACACGTAATCATTGACGTACTGCAGAACACGTTTTGGAAACGAAAATCCCCCATCTAACTTTATTTGCAATCGGTGATCAAGTGTCTTCCATGTTGATAACTGAATATCAGTAAGTGACTAACAAGGATAGTTAATGATAGTGTATTGGGACTGTATACTGAGATGTAATCCAAATGCAAACAGCAGCCTAGTTATGAAAGCTACAACACTAGCGGCCTTAATTCGAAATTTTAGCGATTACGTTATAGATCACTGCAGATGGTTCACACTTTTGCCAAGAGCGATTGATGAGTTTTTCTCGATAACCTCAGTCTGCTTCGACAGGGCAACTCTCAGGTTTCGTGTTGAACAGTTTTATCCAATTTAAAGGGGTATAAAACAAAAATCAAAAAGTGCAACATACACCTTAAAAAGGAGCCTCAGAGAAAATCCTCGATTACAAAATACATTTAAACATGATGAACGACTCCGTCGGTTGATACGTCTGACGTAAGTTCTTTGTTTATCATTGGTAATCGGTTTACACCTGAGAGCCCATACCATGAAAAGACCGTTTATTTAGTTGAACACTATTGGAATCTATGGAACACTCGTGCAGTCTCTCAGGTCTCTTTTTTTGATGTCCATTCAGTTAAACCAAGTTTTACTAAACGTATTTTGCTGATGTTAATGAGGTCTAAGATATACTTTGAAAGTTAAGCCTTGTGAGAGAATTGTCAAAACTCATTTTGACAGATGACATGACATTTAACTTCGGCTTTCGAAAACCGCTCAATATTTATTGTTTTAAACGACAACAAACATATGAAACATTTATTGTTTTATTTGCAATTAAGCATGTAAAGTATAATTGAACGTCCTGACCGCCTCCGTCTGTTGATGCATCTGACGCAACTTGAAGTTCTTTATTTGTCATTTGATTATATCACTGATATTATTATTGCCTTACATTATAAGAACCGATATCATAATAACGGTATACCTTCAATTGACCATCATCACTTTTGCGAAGAAAAGGAACGTTTTCCGCAGCATGATCACTACCCTGATTAAGAAGAAACTGTCCTGCTAAAGAATCACAACACATTTTATTCATCTGAAATAGGGGTTCCTATCTTTTATACGTGACCTAATATCATGGACGAATTGTTTTGTAATGATTCTTTGCAATATCTCCCCACATACGCCGAACTTGCAGATCTTCGATCGACTTTTATCGCCAACTGTGTCCTCAACATTTGTCAAACTTACACCTCCATCATGTTGAATGTTGTGACAATCTATGCCATACGTAAAAGCTCGACGATGGCAAAAACTTTAAAAACTCTGCTGCTGAGTCTTGCCTGCTCTGATGTCGCGGTTGGTTTGTTTACTCAACCATTATACAGTTTCCTTATGATCAATTGGCTACAACTGGACAATCCTGGCTGTAACACTCTGCAAATGTGGAGTATTTCAAGTCTCTTATTCTTAACTGCCTCGTTCCTTGGTGTTGCGGCCGTAAGTGTAGACAGGTTCTTAGCTATTCATCTTCATCTCAGATACCAAGAGCTTGTGACTCACAAGCGTGTTGTTATTGTGGTGATCAGCATATGGGTGTATAGTGCATTTAGTTCTTTGATGATACTTTGGGTGCCAGTGAGTAATCAATATCTTATTAGGTTAGTTTCTATGTCTTTCATCTTCATTCTGACATTTGTGGTGTACATCAGGATATATTTAACTGCCCGACGACACAGGAATCTGATTCAGTCCTTGCAAATACGAGACGAAGCTCAGTCCGATGAAATGAAAAACTTTGTTGTTCTCATTAAATCGACAAGTGGAATATTCTTCGTATTTGTCGTGTTTTTAATTTGTTATTTGCCTGTTTTCATTTGCAAGGCTGCTATTAGAATCTATGGCTTGAAATTCGCTTTGAAAAAGCTCTATCTTTTCTCAATGACTCTCGTATATCTAAATTCCTCTTTGAACCCTGTCATTTACTGCTGGAAGATGAGACGAATTCGACACGCTATCATGGGCATACTGTGGAAGGTGTATCGGAGAAGAAACCAGCCTTCTCATGTAATTTACAATCGGCGATGGAGCGTCGTCGAGGTTGATATCTGATCAACTCTGTGTGGCCTACAAGGACTATGCGCAGTTTACAAATTTACGATAAAGTAAATAGGGACAAAGAAAACTAAACATAAACCTAATGATATGACCCGTCAACCAAATAATTGCGCAGTTCCGAATTTAACTACACAACATATCAAATTGTCGCAACTGGAGAGAAAAAGGCCACTTTGAAGAGGAAAAATGGTTTTGTTATGGATGGACCGTGAGATTGTTATTACGGATGGCAATGAAACAAGGATAACAGACATGATATTAATGATATTATTCATATCAAAGTTTTCGTAGCTCTAAATTCAAAATCACGATTGAAAAAGACGGGAGGGGATGCGAACATGACCTTCGTGCTTTTAACTAATTGAAAAGTTTGTCCGTGACTGCGAAATGTTACGCTAACTCTCTGTAAACTAGCACTGATAACTGAATGATGCACCAGCTTGGAATAAAACAGAAGGAAACTTGTGCCATCCATGCTTCTGCCTCAAAGGTAGAATTCCCAAATTACGCCATATTTTCGTGTAGGTCAGGATGTATTTAACTGTCCGACGACACAAGAATAGCATTCAGTCTATGCAAATGTGCGGGACGTAGCTCAGTCTAATGAGATGGACAACCTCGCTGTCCTTATTAAATCGACGGTAACATATTCTATGTATATCTTATGTTATTAATTTGTCATCTGCCTTTTCTTATTTGCATGGCTGTTATTCGAATCTATGGTTCGCTTTCTGCTTTTAAAAAATTGTATTTTTTCTCATGGACTTTGTGTATCTTAATTCATCTTTGAACCCGGTCATTTACTGCTGGAAGATGACACGTTCGACACGTCATCATAAACATACTGCGAAAGATGTCTTGAAAGAGCAATCGGACATTTCGGACAAACTACAATCCGTCATCAAATGTCGTCCATACTGATAAGTAAATCTACTCTGTTTTGCTTACAAGGACTATCCGCGGTAATTGTTTACAATAAATGAAATAGGGAGAAAGAGGATTGCAAGTTAACTTTAGTTACTGATATAATCTAGAGGCTATATAATTGGGTTGTTCCAAATTCAAGTACACAATAAATCACAAGTGAATTCGAACGGGAAAGCTCGTTTTGTCATCGATGGACAGTGAAATTGTAATTATGGATGCAATTAAAAGTAGGATAGCAGACATGATATTATTCTTATCCAGGATTCCGTCGCTCTTTTAAATCCTTATGAAAACAAAACAGAAGTGGTTGCAGACCTCTATAAGCTTCGTACAGGGGTTCTTTCCTCCCACATTAATTTTACCCATGACTGTGGACTGTTTTGCCAAAATTTCTCAGAACTAGCACTGACAACTGAATGACGTGCCAGCGTCCAATAAAACAGAAGGAAGGTTGTGCCATTCATCCTTCTGCCACTAAAGCAGTGCTTAAAATTTTTTATGATTTTGAAGGACAATCGATAGCTTAAAAAACGATTACGTGGCGATTTGAAAAGTCACTTCCAAATATTGGAGAATATTCCCAACAACGTTATTTCTCGTGGCTTTCAGGGTAACGGAGAGAGGATCAGGAAAGGGGATTGTCGCCAATGGAGTGATAACCCTGATGAATAACGATCGGTTTCAAAGGAAGATAAATGAAAATCAACTATTTTTTTTAAGATTTTCTCCTGTACTATCCCAAATTATACGCATTTACTTTTAGCGAGGAAAGAGGTATTAGAAAATCGATGATGCCCAGAGTTTCATGAGCATTTTTTCAATAAAACGATGTTAACAGTTATATAGTAATGAAGCTGGCTTTATAAATGTAAATAATACTTGGACACCGGTCATAATGTTATTCACATTAAGGTCTTCGTTGCTCTTTAAAATTTCGATGAATTCCGAAGGAAAAAAGGTTTTAAAGCTTTTTTGTTGTTTTGTTGGATTTCCATTTGAATGCATGGTGTTTTCTAAAATATCTCTCAAAATTATCATTTAATGCGTGCCAGCGTCATAAAGAAGGACATTAAGCAGTTAGGACGCAAAGCTAAGGAAGACGTCAGTCAAAAAATGAATTTCTACTGATAATTAGAATTTCGAAAATAGCTGCACGTGTTTACCGTCTATTATTGTGCTACATCTCATCCTCAGCATGAAGTATCGAGGAGCGTTGAGTTACAAATGGAAATTAAATAATTTTCCGTCGCGATTTTCGTTTGCAGGCGACGTAGATTTTGGTAATTTCACGTTGTTGTTTTGCAAAGGACTGCTACGAAGTGTACAAAATTTTAAAACGCAGGTGTTGGCCATTGTTCTGCCCGTTAGATCTTTTGTTTTGCCACGTCCTCGTTGCCGTCGCCATCATGGTGTTAATAGGGAACTTGAGCAGTCACGACGGCAACGCCATGGAAGACGTCGATTAAAAGACGTCTATCGTTTTCAGGCGACGTAGATTTTGGTAATTTCACGTTGTTGTTTTGCAAAGGACTGCTACGAAGTGTACAAAATTTTAAAACGCAGGTGTTGGCCATTGTTCTGCCAGTAAGATCTTTTGTTTTGCCACGTCCTCGTTGCCGTCGCCGTCGTGGTTTGCTTAAATTCCCCAATAGGGACCTTAAGCAAACCACGACAGCGACGGCAATGAGGACGTGGAAAACAAAAGATCTAATTGGCAGAACAATAACTCAGCACGTGCGTTTTAAAACTTTGTACATTTCTTAGCCGTCCTTTGCAAAACAACAACGTGAAATCACCAAAATTTGCGTCATCTACGAACCGGAACCGCGACGGCAAATTGTTTTAATTTCCATTTGGAACTCAACGCTCCTTGTATGCGTTTTGTTGAGGTTGAGGTGTGACGCCATAGGAGACGGTAAACACATGCGACCATTTTCCAAATTCTAAGTAAAAGGGGAAACTCGTTTTTAATCGACGTCTTCCTTGGCGTTGTCGTCCTGACTGCTTAAGGTCCCTAATAGGGACTTTAAGCAAACCACGACGGCGACGGCAACGAGAACGTGGAAAAACAATAGATCTGATTGGCAGAACAATAGCCCAGCACGTGCGTTTTAAAACTTTGTACATTTCTTAGCCGTCCTTTGCAAAACAACAACGTGAAATCCCCAAAATTTGCGTCGTCTGCGAACCGAAACCGCGGAGGCAAATTATTTTAATTTACATTTGGAACTCAACGCTACTTTTATGCTTTATGTTGAGTTTGTGGTCTGGCGCCCTATGAGACGGTAAACACATGCAGCCAATTTCCAAATTATAACTAAAAGTAGAAACTAATTTTTTTAATCGACGTCTTCCGTGGCGTTGCCGTCGGGACTGCTTAAGTTCCCTAATAAGAAACACGTTGTTGTTTTGCAAAGGACGGCTAAGAAATGTACAAAGTTTTAAAACGCATGTGCTGGACTATTATTCCTCCAATTAGATCTATTTTTTCCACGTTCTAGTTGCTGTAGCCGTCGCGGTTTGCTTAAAGTCCCTTTTTTTTAAGGTCAGTGATGACGGCCGGCTTGCGGGCTAATTTTCCATTTATTTTATTCAATGAAAGTTGCTGCAACTCGCAGAAACGAAAGAAAAAGAAAGAAGGTAACAAATACGGGGGATAGGGAAGTATTCAGAAAGCGACACAGGCACCAAGTCAAGAAGGCACTTAACATATAAAAATTGGAATTTCATCATATCTCGGTTAGCCTCCCGGTTAGCTCAATGGATAGAGCGCTGGACTGTTGTGCGGGAGGTCGAGGGTTCGAGCCCCGGCCGGACCAACACTCAGGGTCTTAAAATAATTGAGAAGAATTTGCTGCCTTTCTATAACATCAAGAAATGGTTAGATATTCTAGTCTTCTCGGATAGGGACGAATAAATGGAGGTCCCGTCTCCTGCAGGGTTGGGGTAGGAGACGTTAATTTCCCACACACGAGATTACTGTGTGATGGATGTCCTCCCCTGGGGTGGGATGGGTGGGAGGGTGGACTAGCACGAATGGTTCCTATGTTCCTTTCTAGTCCTTCCCCACTGCAAAACTTAATGCAGTGAAAATGGACTAAATTAAATTAAATTATATCTTCCAATTAAATAAATAACTATGGAAAGTCTCAAAGGTTTTCGGGGCGATCCAGGCGCAAAGCCATGGAAATTCCTTATTACAGATCTTGCCATTCAAGTGCATCACACTAAAATTATTTTAGGTCGTGTCCTGCGAGCAAGCGAGCGAAGCTCGATGAAAAAAGTGTGGGCTTCGAGGACAAACATACGAGCATATTTTCGCGCAGCATTAAATAGGGGGGCGAATAGCTAAAGGCCAGGACTAACACTCAAAAAACCGGTCGACCTTGGAAACTCTACTCGGTTGTCAATTTACATTTATGTCAACTCGGTCGATAAAATCGGTCACTAAACTCAGTTGAAAAACCCAAGTTACTTTGTAACACAGACGCAGCATCCTTTCTGGGGAAGTGCATAATTAAAACCCGGACAAAGGACCAGTTTCTGGAAGAAAGATAGTTCGTTCGAGATGTTCATGATATGTTCCTCGATATCCGTTTCTCTGTATAATAACCTTGCGATCTTGCGGCATCATTCCTTTATTCATTTACAGTCTCGATTTAAACCGAAATTTAACGGTTTGTGTCAAATTCAACCGCTGCTTGTCGGGACACCGGAGATTAGCTTGTCCAGTTATTTCCTTTCCGTCTCAATAAAAATGACATAAACGTTCCTGTTATGAATTGAGCCGTTTTGTATGGACTTGGCATGCATAGTATTAAAGACACTTACCAAGCTAAACACAAATAAAATTTCAATCAAAAGCGAATACTAAGCACGTCATAGGCTGGCATAGTTAGCCTTGTTCCCAGGGTCCTCTCTCCCCCAAGTTCCTTCCCCCTTTTCTTTTGGGGGGAGAATATATTTGCACATCCTTATTTCATTGGATGAGCTTCCATTGATAAACTATAACAAAGAAAGGGGAGGTTTGAACTCGATATTCTTGGAAAAAAATCGTCGTAAAGTTTTATTTAATGTTCGAATTGCAAAGCGCCAATGATAGATGCCACAGAAAAGACAGGCCTGGAAGTTTCATGTCAGACTATTGGCAAAAGTAAACTTAAAAAATCACCACGTCATCAGTGGCGATCTAGGGTAGGGGCCCGTTTATTTTAGTAAACGCAGAGGAAGAAGAGCCGGCAGGTGTACATATACACACAGAGCTCTGTTACTTGTTAATTAGTGTGCATTGGTCCAAACCGTAATATATGCAGAGACGCTTCCAAGTATAAAATGAATTAAAGCTCGCGAGCTTTGTTCAACAGGATTATTACTTTGTGTGTAGGAATAAAATTTTTGCAAAACCGAGTAGTTAACAACCATCTGCAAACATTTGCTTCTGTTTTCGTTTCATGCGCGGCTTTCTGCTTCGGCTAAGTTTTTACCTCGAAAGTGTGAAGGCAAATGAGATGATTTCTGCTGTTTCTCTATTTTTCAAGCTTATCGGTCAATCCATTTCCTTTTTAATTCACTCTAGAGGGATCTTAAGCATACCATGACGGCAACGGCAACGACGACAGGGAAAAACAAAAGATCTGATTGGCAGAACAATAGCTCAGAGAGTGCTTTTCAAAACTTAGTACATTTCTTAGCCGTCCTTTCAAAAGACCAACGTAAAATCCCTAAAATATGCGTCGTCTGCGAACCGAAACAGCGACGGCAAATTATTTTAATTTCCATTTGGAACTCAACGCTACTTTTATACGTTATGTTGAGGTTGAGGTGTGGCGCCGTATGAGATGGTAAACACAAGCAGTTATTTTCAAAATTCTAATTAAAAGTAGAGATTAATTTTTTGATCGGCGTCTTCCTTGGCGTTAACGTCGCCGTCCTAACTGCTTAAGGTTCCTAATAATAACGTCAATTAATAATTTACTCCCCTCTTAAACACTAGCTCCTGGTGCTTCTCTTCTTCTGCACTCAGATGTGAGGCTATAAAGTTCTAGTCGCAGGATCATTTAAACTTTGAACTTTCAATGTAAGCCCTGAAAGTTTATCTTAACTCGTGCGTTACATTTACTTTTTGTTTGGTCCTGAGGATCTTTTTATCGATATCATGTCTTCTATATTATCATCTTTTTTTATTCTCATTACCTGCTTGTCCTTATCATGGCGTAACTTGGGGAAATCTCCTCTTGATGCAGAAGAATGGATGGCAAAAGTTTCCTTCTGTTTAATTTGAAGGTGACACGTCATTCAGTTGTCAGTGCTGGTTTTAGGAGATTTTGGCAGAACAGTCTGCAGTCATGGACAAAGTTTACGAGGGATAAAAGAAACCCCGGTACGAAGCCTCATTGGTTTTCAATCCTGATCTTCAATTTAGAGCGACGAAAATCTTAATACGAATGATATCATGTCTGCTATCCTTATTTTATTTCCATCCAAAAATACAATTTCATAGTCTATCGATAACAAAACCAGCTATCCTCTACAAAATATCTTCTTAATCTCCAATTGTGATTATTTGATAAATTTGACATTTAAATGCCACGCTGCTCAATTATTTAGCTTACCGGTAATATCACTAAAGTTTATGTTTAACCTTCTGTGTTCCCATTTGCTTTGTCGTAAATTTGTAAACTGCACACAGCCCTTGTTACCCACACAGAGTGAATCAGTTATTGACATGGACGACACTCGATGATCGGTTGTAATACACCCAAAATGGCGGATTGCTGCCGCCCCGCGACATCTTTCGCAGTATGTTTGTGATGACGTGTCGAATGTGTCTCATCTTCCAGCAGTAAATGAAAGGGTTTAAAGATGAACTTAGATAAAAGAGTGGATATGAGAAAAGAAAGAGTTTCTTTAAAACTATACTCGAGCCACAGATTCGAATAACAGCTATGCATGTAAACCAAGGCAAACAACAAACTAAAAACACGAGATATACGTAGAATATGCCAACTGTGGATTTGATGAGGACTGCAAAGTTTTTTATTTCCTGAGACTGAGCTTCGTCTCGTATTTGCATGGACTGAATATGATTCTTGTGCCGTCGGATAGTTAAATATACTCTGATGTAGATCACAAATGTGAGAATGAAAACGAAAGCTGCAACGACTAAAGTAGTGAGATCCTGAACACTCGGCAATCCCCAAAATATCATCAAAGAAACAAATGCACTGTATACCCATATGCCAATCACAACAATAACAACGCACTTGTGAGTGACAAGCTCTTGGTATCTGAGATGAAGATGAAGCGCAAAGAACCTGTCTACACTTACAGCCACAACACCAAAGAAAGAAGCAATTGCAAAAAAATAATCTGAAATCCTCTGCATTTGGTAAAGATCACAGCTAGGATTGGCCAGTTGTAGCCACTTGATCAGAAGGAAAGTGTATAATGGTTGAGTAAACAAACCAACAGCAAAGTCAGAGCAGGCAAGGCTCAGCAGTAGAGTTTTCAAAGTTTTTGTCATTGTTGAAGTATTGTGTATAGCGTAGATTGTCACGGTATTTAACATGATGGCGGTGTAAGTTAGAAAGTTGTTGAAGATACCGTTGGCGATCAATGTAGCACGAAGATCTTTAAGTTCGGTATATATCGGGAAAAATTGCGAAGACTCATTACAATACAATTTGTTCATGATATCAACTCACTAATTAAAGATAGGAACCTCTAGTATGTGTTGCGTTTCTTTAGCAGGACAATTTCTCCTTATATCGGGCAGTGATTCTGATTACACTTTCTGTCTGAAATGTTGCCTTTCCTTTACAAAATGAAATCCATTTCTCATGGCATGGTGTTCTTAAGATGCAAGCCGATGACAGCTGGAAAACGTTGTCAGGTATATCGACAGATATTTTTAAATTGCAAATTGGACAAATTTTAGACAGCCAAATCTAAATATCATGTTACACAATCGGTGGTAGGTGTTGCGGCTAGGATTGTCCACTTGCAACCATTTAATCAGCAAAATAGTGTGCAATGGTCGAGCAAATAAACTAACTCTAACATCACAAACTGCAAGACAAAACTGCAACCCAATTCTCGAGTAAAAGCCTTGGGCAAAAATAGAGTCTTTTGCATGGCGCCCATATTAATAATATTTAACATGCCGCCGGCATGATCTGAAAATTTTTGGAATAAAACAGCTATGGTTAACGATGAAAGGTGTTCGAATCTCTCTCTCAACTCCCTCTGAGCGATCTTTTAGGAGACTGGAATTATTGAAGAATGTTTGTACAAACAGGGACCGCGGTGGGGGAGGGGCTGGTAGGCCTATAGTCCTAGGACCTTTATTGCTGGAATTTATTTCTTAGGGCTTCCGTTGAAGGGAACAGAATATGGATTTAACTACTTGAAAGTAATAAAAGGCATGAAGCCAAAGAGCTGGTCATTATGTTGGTTCGTAACAAACCCGTGAAGTGATGAGTCAACTCATTTTCACAATTGCCTAAGTAGTGTTCGTTACTGCGAAGATCGTTCTTATACTCGTTCTTTACCCGCAGTTCAAATACACGATTTCATACATCCACAAACGTTAAACGGCAAACAATGAATACGAGGCTCATATGGCACAGCACCAATCAGGGAAGGGTAGTTCGTATCCCGTGGTACAAATCAGTTAATCATCTTCCAATGAGGCCTGATTGGTTCCAGTTCTACCACGTGGAACAAAATAATCCTCTGTAATTGGCTGTGTGCCATATGAACCCCATATACTATTCAAATACGCCATTTTTAACACTTCAATTATGTGCACATAAAATCTCCAGAAAATTATTAAAACCAAGAAAGAGCTATCCCCATCAGTATGGTCAAGCATAAAATGAGCCGTCGTCGTAAAATCAGTTGAAAATAAAAGTTATGTGACTTGTTATCGAGAAGGTAGATAAAGTGAAACATGTTTCCTCAAGCTTCGCTTTCGGAAAACTGTTCGCGCCTTGGAACAGATAATGCCAGCGGGCAAAAGATCCATGCATATTTTCGCGCCAAATAAAGTAGAATACATCGTGCACAACCTCGTCCAATAACTGCTTAGTGTTAGACCCCAGCAAACCTCTCACCGACTCGTCTCCAATCTTCCTACGCGCGAAATAAGGCGCGTCCTGCTGCGCAATAACGAGAGCCTGTTCACAGGACACGACCTGAAAATAAATTAGAAAGATGCACTCGAATGATAAAATCCATATAGAGAATTTTCATAATGGCGATGCTTTTCATAGTTATGAATTATATCTAAAGATATGATGAAATATCAATTTCCATGTGTTAAGTGCATCCTTCGATTGGTGCATGTGGTACTTTTTGGATGCTTCTCTTTCCACACGTGTTTTACCTTCTTTCTTTTTCTGTCCTTTTTGCGAGTTGCAATAACTTTCATTGAATCAATGGAGGGAAAGTTAGCCCGTGAGCCAGCTGTCATAATTTATGACGCAGGTGCGCCACCGTTGAAACAAATGCTAATTTTAAGAGATGTTTTGGCAAATGCCGTGCAGTCAGGGGTAAACTCGACATAACAATAAAAAAGCCTTAAAACCTGCTCGTTCAAAGCGTCAAATTTCTTTCTTTTTTTTTGAAATTCATCGCAATTTAAAGAGCAACGACGACCTTAATATAAATAATATCATGACCGCTATCCTACTTTTATTTACACTTAAAATATCAGCTTTATCTCTATATAATTGTAATCATTGCTTTATTAAAAACGTTTATAAAACTTTTGGTATCACCGCTTTTCCAACACCTCGGTCCTCACTATTCCCGAATAAGTTTTTCCGACAAACCATGCTATTAGAAGGAAATGCGTATAATTTGGGTTTCAACAGCAGTAAGCCACTAAAAAGATAATTCACCTGTCATTTATCTTTCTATGCAACTGATCATTAGATATCACGGGGGAGGGGGGAAGGGGAATTGAGTCATGACAAATTTGCATGATCCCCCTTATAAGACCCCCACGCCCCTATTCCCTGGCTTTCTTTATTAGCAGTTATTTTACGGGAATTTTTTACAATCCCCTTTTGTACTCTGCAGCTGTTGGCGAGGATCCCCTATCCTGATCCCCTGTCCGTTACCACTGAAAACCAGGAGAAATCGACCTTGTTACAAATATTCGCTGAGATTTGTTGATCAGTTTTTCAAATCGCCACGTAATTAGTCATAATGGATTTCACCTACATAACACCAGTCAAAATCGGAAAGTGTTAAAGGGCTTATTTATAACTTGAATATCGTGCTTTAGAAGAATCCTTGTTAGCAGTTGCGTAGCACCATTGATAAAAGGAAGGAGAGCAAAACCGTTTGAGTTCTCTTGAGGTTCAATCCATTTAAGAAACATGCAAACCAATTCTTCAGGTGAATGGATGACAGATGTGGGTGGTTTGGAAAGTTGTTTGGAAAGTTATTGGAAATAACAAATAAGGGATATCTGTTGGCTCGTAGAGCATCAATGATAGGATTGATTTCAATATTTTTCCTCAGGGGTGTACTTGGGAGTTTAACTGCGTGGTGTAGAGGGGTCTCAGCTATATATTATATGATCTTTTGTTTTCTTACAATGTAGCCTTGTTTCGTTTTGATTACGGAATATAAAATATCCTTTTTCGGTTTGCCGCACAAAGAGTTCTTTAAGTTTAGTTTCCTTGACATCATAGAAGTATATTAAGCCTTTTTTCACGCGAAAATTTTAGTTTTAAGGAGTTTCTCTGGAATAAAGAGGAGTTTTATAGGAGTCTTTCGGAGTTTTTGTTTTTTTTATAACTTGGATTTTTTTCATCCCCGGAGTCAAGATCAGACGTAAGTCACGATCGTTGAGTTCCTGTTAATTTTTAGTTGTGTTTTCTGTCGTGAAATTTGTAGTTTAGCTTGTTTCCTTAGTTTACAAATTGTGCATTCCTTTTTAGTTCTCACCGCAACTGTTGTAACAAGTCGGCTAACCTGATTACATGATTTAATCCAATAAACGTGTGTAAGAGTCTGCTGTCCGTCCTGTACTTCAATGTGGTTGATCTGGCGGACCCAATTACGCTACACCCCGTGTCTGCCGTGCTAGGAACGCGACATAATTTTTTACCTCAAAAGTGACGCGTCAAGGCAAACGCAAGGCTTTTCACAGTTTGGTTAGTTAGCTAACAACCTCTACACTTACAGCCAAAAAACCAAGGAACGAAGTGGCCGAAAATGTATAACCTGAGATATCTAACACTCGGTAGTTGTTACAGCCAAACTTTAATTGTAGCAACTTTACCAGAATAACGTACACAGTCCTTAAAAACGTCGTCACATGGTACTCTGCGCTCGCTGTCACTCTGCAAATTATCCTATTAGCACTTTTGTTCTCTTCACTTAAGATAGATAGGAACTTTTCTGACGATGGTTCCTTCTTACTTGTTGCTCGTAAACTAAATTACATTCAATATCCTAGCCGTAATTGGACGCTTCGACATCAGCAACATCGCGGACCGACTTTTCCATCATCTTTCAAGGCGGCAGCTGGACTTTAAATGCTGAACGCATCACTTTTTCCGTCCTTAATATTACTATCTGGAGACGTTAACCTAAATCCTGGTCCTGTTAAAGACCCGTGCTTTCTGTATAACAAGGGATGTAGGACCAATCAAAAAGCGGTTCAGTGTGACGACGTTCTGTGACAACTGGTATCATGTTAAGTGCATCGGCCTAAGGAACAGTGAATAATTCGACCTTGTATCTGACCCTTCTGCGAATTGGATTTGCACCAAGTGCATCTGCTCTCTGCCTTTGCACTTGCTTGATATGGATGACGATTCTTATAGAAGTAAATCTACCTCTCACGAACCAGATAATCCAGAAATACGGATGTTACGAGGATTTAAAGTCGGCCACTTGAATGTCAACCGCCTTTTCAACAAACTAGGCAGTGTGAAGGAATTAATCCATACATACTCCTTTGATGTTTTGGCTTTATCTGAAACATGGCCTACATCTGAAATTGGTGATAGTGAGATTTCTATTAATGGATACTCAATTGTGCGTAAAGACCGACAGGATTCGTCGAAAGCTTGCGGAGATGGAGTTCTTATTTATGTCAGAGAAGGTATTCCATTTATTCGCCAAACTGACTTTGTAGATGATAACTTTGAATGTCTCTGGATCGAAATCAACAGACGTTTCTGCAAGCCCATGGCTGTCAGTGTTTTGTATAGACCGGGCTATTCGAACATCGAAATTTTTACTAAAGCTCTGACACGTCTTTTGGATAAAGTTGAAACAATCACCCTTGGCGATGTTAATGTTGATTATTCAGCAAAGAGAATTCCCTTACGTCGCAGTTTAAATGAATTTGCACTTTCGTTTGATTTAACACAGATGATTTCGAAACCCACTAGAGTCACGGAGACATCCAAAAGTACAATAGACTTAATTTTAGTCAACAACACCCACAAAATAGTTCAGTGTGACGTTTTAGATTCGAGCATTAGTGATCATAATGTAATCTTTTGTGTGGCGAAAGGAGGCGTTAAGAAACTACCGCCAAAGGTCTTTGAGTATAGGTCTTTCAAAAGCTATGACAAGAAAGCATTCATTGGCGATCTAGAACAAGTTCCATAGAGGGCAATTGAGGCAATCGGTGATATTGACGAGACTGTTTTCCTTTGGGAGAAACTGTTTAAAGATTGTGCAGATCAACACGCACCTATTAAATCAAGACGCGTTAAAGGTATGCCAACACCTTGGGTGTCTTACAAACTTTTGGAATTGAGACGCGACCGGGACTTTCATCGAAGAAAGGCATTATCCTCGAACACTCAGTATCATTGGGGAATGTATCGCAAGTTGAAAAATTTGGCTAGTCGGGAAGAGAGATCTCTCAAATCACGGTATTACGGTAAGCTAATTGAAAATGCTAAGAATGACAGCTCTTCGATGTGGAAAGCGATTAAGCAAACCTTGCTTATATTGCTCATATGGATACAAACGCCATCTTCTCTAATGGAAATCTCCACACTAACTTTACTGATATTGTCAAACATCTTAATCAGCATTTCTCGAACACTGGAAGATATCTAGTGATTACGACTTCAAGCTGAATCCGGTATCAAATAATGTTTGTTCATAAAGAATTAAGCAAGATGAAAGTAAATAAAGCTATTGGTCTGGACAAGATCAGTGCTCGACTTTTACGTGACGCAGCCTGGGTCAATACTCCTCCGTTAACTGATATCATCAATAATTCCTTGAAGTTTGGAAAATTTCCTTCTAATCGGAAGTGTGCAAAGGTCACCGCAGTTCACACATATCTTTCATATGTTTGTTGTTGTTTGATTTATCATCTACGGGTTTATATCGAATTAATTTGATGGCCTGCTCCCAGTTGGCTTGTTAGCTCAATTGGTAGAGCGCTGCACTAGTATCGCAGAGGTCAGTGGTTCGAATCCCGTACAGGCCTGAAATTTTTTTCAGGTCTGATTTTCACTATTGCTCAAATAGTGCTTTACTGCGAAGGATCGTGCTCATATACGTCTCATAACTGCAGTTCACACATAGGTTTCATATGTTTGTTGTTGTTTAAACATCACTTAATTAAGCAGCCTCTATGAGCGCTGCACTAGTATCGCAGAGGTCAGTGGTTCGAATCCCGTACAGGCCTGAAATTTTTTTCAGGTCTGATTTTCACTATTGCTCAAATAGTGCTTTACTGCGAAGGATCGTGTTCATATACGTAAGTGATGTTTGTAGACTTCAAATTTAGCACGTTGAACTGAATTATTACAACTTGGGGGCTAATTGAAATTTATGAAAAACTCATTCAGTTTCTTAGGTCTCTGTTTTTGATTTTCACTCAGTCAAACCAAGTTTTACTAAACATATTTTGCTGGTGTGAATGAGGTCTAAGACATACTTTGAAAGTTAAGCTTTTTAAGAAAATTGTCAAAACTTATTTTAACAGATGACATGACATTTAACTTCGACTGTCTAAAACCGCTTAATATTTATTGTCTTATTTGCAATTAAGCTTGTTAAGTACAATTGAGCGTCCTGACCACCTCCATCTGTTGATATGCCCGAAGAAAGGTCTTACTTGTCATTGGATTATATCATGTTGACATTGACTTACATCTTAAGAACACATATCATAATTAGTGTTTACCTTTTATTGAGCTTCATCGTTTTTGCGATAAAAAGGAACATTTTATGCAGAATCACTATTCTGAAAGGGGAGAATTGTCCTGCTAAAAAATCACAACACATTTTATTTATTTGGATTAAGGGTTCCTATTTCTTATACATGAGTTAACATCATGAACGAATTGTTTTGCAACGAGTCTTCGCAATATCTCCCTATATACGCCGAACTTGCAGATCTTCAATTGGCTTTTATCGTCAACTGCGTCTTCAACAATTGTCTAACTTATACCTCCATCATGTTAAATATAGTGACAATCTACGCCATACACAAAACCTCGACGATGGCAAAAACTTTGAAAACCCTGCTGCTGAGTCTTGCCTGCTCTGATGTTGCGGTTGGTTTGTTTAGTCAACCATTATACATTTTCCTTCTAATCAAGTGGCTAAAACGGGACAATACCAGCTGTAACACTCTGCTAGTGTGGACTATTTCTGGTACTTTATTTTCAGCTGCCTCGTTCCTTGGTGTTGTGGCTGTAAGTGTAGACAGATTCTTAGCTGTTCATCATCATCTCAGATACCAAGAGCTTGTGACTCACAAGCGTGTTGTTATTGTGGTGATCGGCATGTGGGTGTATAGTGCATTTGTTTCTTCGATTATATTGTGGGACTTAATCAGTAGTCGAGATCTTCTTACTTCAGTTTCTGCGTCTTTCGGTTTCATTCTGACATTTGTGGTCTACATCAGGATATATTTTACTGTCCGACGACACAAGAATCAGATTCAGTCCTTGCAAATACGAGACAAAGCTCAGTCTGATGAATTGAAAAACTTTGCCAGTCTCATTAAATCAACAGTTGGTATATTCTACGTATTTCTCGTGTTTTTAAGTTGTTATTTGCCTCTTTTCATTTCCATGGCTGCTATTCAAATCTATGGCTCGAATCTCGCTTTAAAAAAATTCCATCTTTTCTCATGGACTCTCGTGTATCTAAATTCAACTTTGAACTCTATCATTTATTGCTGGAAGATGAGACAAATTCGACACGCTATCATGGACATACTGAGGAAGGTGTCCTGTAGAAGAAATCAGCCATCTCGTGTAATTTACAATCCGCCAT
This sequence comes from Stylophora pistillata, assembly GCF_964205215.1. NCBI lineage: Eukaryota > Metazoa > Cnidaria > Anthozoa > Scleractinia > Pocilloporidae > Stylophora > Stylophora pistillata. The sequence goes on from NC_142523.1 coordinate 22,820,821, forward strand.
CGAACGTGGTCCATGTTGATAACTGATCCACTCTGTGTGGCCTACAAGGACTATTCGCAGTTCAAGTAAAATTACTATAAAGTATATAGAGACAAAGAGCACTAAACATAACCCTGATGATAGTACCCGTCAGCCAAATAATTGCGCAGCTTCGAATTTAAGCACACAACATTTAAAATAGTCGCAACTGGAGAGGAAGAGGTTACTTTGAACTTTCGGTTACTTTTGAACAAGGAAGCTAGTTTTGTTATCGATGGACCGTGAGACTGTAATTACAGATGGCAATGAAAGAAGTACAGCAGACATGATATTATTCATATCAAGGTTCTCGTCGCTCTAAATTTAAAATAACGATTGAAAAAGATGAGAGTGAATGAGGACCTGAGCTTCGTTTTTTTAATTCATTGAAAAGTTTTTCCGTGACTGCGATAAGTTTCGCTAACTCTCTATAAACTAGCACACCGACCACTGAATGAAGCGCCAGCTTCGAATTAAACATAAGGAAATTTGTGCCATTCATTCTTCTGCCTTAAAGGCAGACTTCCCAAATTATGATATAATAGGAGGGAAAAATAACTGCTTCTTCTTCATAAAAAGTCAACTACTTGACTTCCCTCTATGTGCAATTTAAAGAAACTTTCAAGCGAGCAGGTAACGAGAATGACGAAGATGATCAACTAGAGATCATGGTATGGATACCAAGATTCTCGGGACTGAGCAAAAAATTTAAGATACAAGTAATGGGAATAAATTTCCAGGTCTTTCACTAAAAGTTAAAAAAATTAAATGATCCTACGACCTAAACGGTATAGCATCACATTAAGAGCAGAAGGAAGAAAAACAACCAAGAGCTAGTGTTTAAGAGGGAGAGAAAATTGATGTTAATCATTGGTTATTGGGTGGATTGAAAAAAAAGAAAGAAAAGGATTGATTGATATGCTCGCAAACTAAACTCGTAGCGAAAAGCATTTTGTTTGCCTTTACACTTTCGAGATAAAAACTTATTCGAAGCAGAAGGCTGACCACGAAAACGAAAGAAGAGGCGGCTTTCGAGTTGTTGGTTAGCCCGCAGATGTTTCCTGGTGGTTCTAGATAATAACTGAACGGGAAGTTATGACAAATTAAAACTAAGCACGTTTCACCGTGTTGTCTCCTTTCGCTTATGTTTATTAATTCTCTCCAATTTCTAGACAAAAAAGTGGGTCAATAATGTGACAGACCATCGACAGCTTATTATTTGGAAATATACATAATGACCACGTGGCGATATGAAGCTTCATTTCAAAACTCGGGGAGTTTTTGTAACAGTGATGAGACAGATAAGACATGGCCATGTGCTGGGGAGCATTTCCTAGAGAAGAAATCAGCTACGACGAATGATTTACAATCGTTGTTCAAATGACATTCATATCAATCAACGAAAACCTTTGTGGGGCTTACAAAGACTGTCTTTCATGAGTGTCTAAGTTATAATCCTCCTGATCACCCAAACAGCATTCTATTTATGAAAGTGACAACAGTGGTGGCATGAGTTAAAACGTTTTAGAAATTAGGCCAGATGTTAATCATTGGCTATTGGGTGGATTGAAAAAAAAAAAAAAAAAGGACTAACCGATACGCTCAAAAACTTAAAATGCATAGTAAACCATTTTCGTTTGTCTTTACACATTTGAGATAAAAAGTAAGTCGAAGCAAAAGACTGCACATAAACACGAAAACAAAGGCCGCTTTAGAATTATTGATTAGCCCGTTGAAGTTTGCAGGTGAATCTAGATAATCCCTGAGCGGGAACGTTTGAGAAGTTAAAATTAATTACGTTTCCCCCGTTAAACCGAAACTGAATGGTTTGTCTCAAATTCAGCCGCTGTTGGTCAGGGCGTCAGCAAATCAGCTTGTCTAACCTATTTCCTTTCCGTCTCAATTAAATTACATAAACTTTCTTGTTATGAATTGAGGCGATTTGTATGAACTTGGCATGCATAGTAATAAAGACATTTACCAAGCTAAAAACAAATAAAATTTAAATCAAAAGCAAATACTAAGCACGTCATTGGCTGGCACAGTCAGCCTTATCCCCACTGGCTAGTGAAAAGAAAAGATAGGACCCTGGGAATGAAGTTATTGCACAAGTTAATTGAAAAAGTTTGAATGATAATTTGACGCGGACAGCATGCCTATTCTTCTTATGCTGCAGAAACCAGAATTTTGCACATCGTGATTTCATTGCATGAGCTTCCATTGATAAACGATAACAAAGAAAGAGCATACATGAAAAATTCAGGAGGTTTGAATTCGATCTATCCTCTGAAAAAAAAATCGTCGTGAAATTTCATTTAGAATCGCATCGTTGAATACAATCTTGCATTCTGATTGGTTAAGGAAGCGAGACATTTAGCGGGAAATTGCGAGTTGAAAACGAGGCTGAGTGATATTGTTTCGCATCTACGTAAGCATAACAACTATCGTCAAAGTATTACAAAGTTTGGTTTATAAGTCAATTTAAAATGTTTCCAAAAAACAATCGTCACCTTTTAAAGAGCCAAAAACAAAAAGAGCGTTTTTCAAAGTGAGCCTGAGGTTCTTCCTTGTTTTGAACAGAACTATAGATTCTTGGAGAGGCATGAAAGACCTCTTTCGCTCGCGACAACGCGAAAGTGAGAAAATCCTGTGAACACGGCCCAAAAACTAAACAATCTCCGAGCCAAAAGATCACGCCAACCCGGGTTCAACATCCACCTACAGCCATAATCTTTTAGAAACACAACGAAAGATGTCAAGCAAGTTGGCTGAGTTTTCAAACGTACCATTACGACTGTCACAGCTACTAACGCCAGCGGCGGTCCACGCACTGAAGCCTTGCGAGAAATTGATCCCAACAGCCTTGCACTTCCATCAATAGCTGGTAATAACACAACAGTAATGGATAACGGCAGTGATGGTCTAACAGCAAGAGTTCTAGCTGGACTGTTCACCAATGCATCGTTCAACAACTCTCCACTGAATATTTCCATCAACTTTCAGTCGAATGCTCATCCAAACGATGCAGCTGATGGCGGTTGCCTGTAGTGAATTTCTACAAACAAAAAGATCAAAATATTTGGAATTTTCATGAAACACTTCTTTGTTTATAAAAGAAAAAATATCGATCAATACACGTATTTACACTTCAAGGTACTTACCTTATATTAATCGCGATGTCAAACTTTCAGTGCTCTCGCTTGCACACTTCATTTCGTTCTGTTTTGCCACCAAAGAGATAAAATTTGTAAACTATTTTTCTTCTCGAGCAAATTCAGTGGAAACTTGAAAAAGAAGATGTTAAACGTACACGGCTTGTAAGTTTAGTGAAATACCAGCATTCTCCTTAAATAGTGTGAAGCTTGCTTAAAAAGTTTGAAACCGAATGTAAAAACAAGGTTCAAATAAAAGATGTCGAAGTTTCTAATGTGCAGGACTGACTTTGCTTCCTATTCGCTAACGCAATGACATTTCGGACAGCTGACTTCGGAATGGCTTTATGGGGCGCGCGCCCAGGATAAAAAGGAACAATATTATACATTGCTGATTTCTTGTTAATGATAAGATTAAAGGAAAATTCATTACTTGACTCGTGAATTCCGCGTTAAATTGTACACAAGTCAGGTAATGAATTTTCCTATAATATTCAATAATATGTAATTATAGATGCCACAGGAACGATGCGCCTGAAAATTTCGTGTCAGACTATTGGCTGGGGAAAACTTAAAATAAGATGTCTTTAGCTAAATAAGGCGCTCATTTTTTTAGACTTGGTTGCAGAATTATGGAGCCTGAACGAGAGTTCATTTTAAAATGAATTTTCAAATCATTACGTAACCAGTGGCGGATCTAGAGGAGGGACCCCGAAATTTAAGCTTTCGTTCATCTGTAATAATAATAAATTTTAAAAACTTATCTTTAAAGACATGTTTTGACACCAAACACATTATTAATCCATTCTTTTGTCAAGAATTTCTAAAGAAGTGTTATTTTAAGATCTCAAAACCTCCCGCTCAGGTATTATCGAGAACTGCCCGCAAACATCTGCAAGCTAGTCAATAACTCTAAAGCAACCTATGTTTACATTTTCATGTTCAGACTTCGACTTCGAATAAGTTTTTATCTCGAAGATGTAAAGAAAAACGCAGTACTTTTCGCTGTTTCTTTAATTTTCAACCATATCGATCAATTCTTTTTTTTTAATCCACTCAATAGACAATGATGCACATCAATTTTCCTTCTTTTGTTTAATATTAGGTCCTTTTTATTTGTCTTCCTGAAGAGGAGACGTGACGCTCTTAATGCGACGCTCTACGTTTAATTGTAGGATCATTTAACTTTTTAACTTCAACTGAAAGACTCGGAAGTATGTTCCCTTCACTCATTTCTTACATTTATTTTGTTGTTTGGTCCTGAGAATCTCGCTATTAATACCATGGTCTATAATTTTGATCATCTTTGTCATTTTCATTAACTGCTTGCTTGAAAGTTTCTGAATTGCGCTTCAAGGGGAGTTAGGCAGTCGGACTTTCTCTTCAGAGGAAGAAGTTCTCTTTGTTCCCTATTAAGGCCTAATTTGGATATTCTGCTTTTGAGCTGAAGAGTGGATGGCACAAGTTTCCCTTTCTTCCATTAGAAGTTGGCTCATCCTTCAGTTGTCAGATCAGGGCAAGGGTTAAGAGGTTTAATTCTGGCAAAACAATTCGTAATCATAAGCAAAATTTGCAAGGGATACTAAAAAGAACGACGGTACGAAACTCAGGTTCCCAGCCAAAGCTTTCACTTCCCGGCCTTTTAGTGTTCACTCCTGATACGATTAATATCATGTCTGCTTCCCTACTTTTATTCGGGCATCCATAACTGCAATCTCATTTTCTTTTGATGAAAATAAAGTTGCTTCCCGGTGGAAATAGATTCTCCCTTTCAAATTGTGATCATTTGATATATTGTGTATTTAAAATTCGAACAACGCAATTACGTGGCTGCAGAGTCATATCACTCTGTTTATGTACAATCTTCTTTGTACCAGCTTGATTTGTCGTTTAACAAACTAAGCATAGTCCTTGTAAGCCACACGGAGGGAATCAGTTATCAACATAAACTACGCTCGGTGACCGATTGTAATTTACGCGAGATGGCTGATTTCTTCTCCAAGACACCTTCTGCAGTACGTCCATGGTAGCATGTCGAATTTGTCTCATCTTCCAGCAGTAAATGACGGGGTTTAAAGATGAATTAAGAAACACGAGAGTCCATGAAAACAGAAGGAGCTCTTTTAAAATGACGTTTGGGCCATAAATATTGAAAAGAGCAACACAGATAAAGAATGGCAAATAACAAGTTAAAAAGACGAAATATACGTAGAATATGCTAATTGCGGATTTAATGAGGACGGCAAAGTTTTTAAGCTCATCAGACTGAGCTTCATGACGCATTAACAAGGGCCTAATCTGATTCTTGTGCCGTTGGACAGTTAGATGTATTCTAATGTACACCACAAATGTGAGAATGAAACCAAAAGCTACAGAGACTAAAACGATAAGATCATGAGTACTGCGCAACCCCCACAATATCATGGAAGAAACAGAAGCACTGTACACCCATATGCCGATCACCGCAATAACGACACGCTTGTAAGTCACAAGCTCTTGATATCTAAGATGAAAATGAAGGGCTAAGAACCTGTCTACACTTACAGCCACGACACCAAGGAACGAAGAGGTTGCAAATAGATAACTTGAAGTATTCAGCGTTAGAAGAACGTTACAGCCAGGAACCTTTGATTGTAGCAACTTCACCAGAAAGAAAGTGTACAATGGTTGACTGAACAAACCAACAGCAACATCAGAGCAGGCAAGACTCAGCAGCAGAGTTTTCAAAGTTTTTGGCATTGTTGAAGTTTTGTGCATGGCGTAGATTGTCACAATATTCAGCATGATGGTGGTATAAATTAGAAAAGTGTTGAAGATACAGTTGACGATAAAAGTCGAACGAAATTCAGCAAGTTCGGCGTATGTGGGTAAAAGGAGCGGAGACATGTCGCAATACAATTCGCTCATCATATCAACTCACTTTTTGAAGATAGGACCTCTATTTCAGACAAATGGCCTCTCCTGTGATTTTCTAACACGACAATTTCTCCTTATTTTGGGAAGGGATTCTCTAACTGATTCCACTTCCTGCCTAAATTGTTATCTTTCCTCCCAAAAGTGATAAATGTCAACACAAGAAATCCATCTATCATGGTATGAGTTCTTAGGATGTTAGCCAATGACAAAGAGGGAACTTACGTCAGAGACATTAACAGACGGTGGTGGTCGAAAACACGACAACATAATAGTGCGGCAGTTAAATATATCCTCTTTCCACTTATTTCCGCGAGACTTTGTGTTGTGAGGTGAATTGGAAGTTGTTGTTTTGAGACTTTTCCAGTTAAGCCTTTTGTTTTGTTAAACTTTTCCTTTTGCGCCTACGTGTTTTTTTGGCAGATTTTTTATTTTTTTTTAGGCTCAGCTCACGGATTTCCTTGTTACCGCGTCAGACATTTAGACAGTTAGACAGTTTGACAGGATGTCGTGTTTGCGTTGGCGAGGCTGACCTTGAGTCCTACCCACACTGAAGTTCGTGTTTGCGTGCACGTCTCCTGTGCGCAGCTGCTCGCGTCCAATTGGTTTCTTGGCGCTCGACGAGTACTTCGGTGAGAGCCAACCAGTTTCCCCTTTTTTGGCAAAATAAACGGATACACTATAGAAACTCTCACGGTCAGCTAACCCAAATATGTCTACGGTTTTCCTACTTAATACTTTGGTACTTCTCGCTAGAGAGAGAGAAAGGAAGCGTTGCTGTAGTAGAAGAAAACTCTTTGGATGAGAATTAAAAATAAGTACGGAATCCTAGTACCTTTGGTTAATTTGCCTAAGCGAGTTGTACAACCCCCAACATTTGTTTTGCGATTTACGGAATTTTAAAGTTTTGACGCGCCAGTTCTTTTTGTCTGAATCAAAATGATCATATATCTTGCTGCTTTTTTTTTTTTTGTGAAATGTACTTGATGCAGTAATGACACAATCTATTTCCATCTGGCTCCTTTTATAACATGTCACGACAAGCTGTTTATAGCGATTAATTATTTCTCTGTTTCTGTCGATCACTAATTTGCCATTTTTGGCGAAATTTAAGTTACCTTTGATATATTTCGCCCGTTCCACTTTCGCGAAATTAAGCTCACGCGAATATAATATGTTGTTATCATATAATCCGTTCGGCCCTATTCAAACAATCCTGCGAAACACCTTCGTGAAAATGATGTGTGTATGGCCGGGAAGGGTTGACCCGAGGCGGTCCGGAAAAAAGCCGTCTCGTCCTAGTGCACTTGCGCGGCTTTATTGCCCTACAAACCAGTTAATATATAGATTTAGCCAAGCTTAAAAGCAGAGCTCCTAAGTTCGTAATATTAATGATAACATAAAAAATGTGCATTTGCCAAGACTCGCCTGAGAAACCCCTCCCTTCGTTTTGATAGTCTTCCCTAACCTACCCGTGCAATCTGAAGGCACGTACGCTCGGTCAATCAAGTGACAACCAAACAAAAAGAGGTTGACCCTATTCCGTGGGTACGGGGCTCTGCCCCACGCGCGCTTTGCGCGCGTGGGAGCCCCGCTAATAAGTACATAATGAGTCAGACAAAGCTAAAACTCATAACATCCTTTGGGACGGTTTTAACAACTTTTTTCACAAAGCTTGTTTTCATGATAAAAACATAGTTGAAACCTGTTAACACCCTTTTCACACTTGAATTAATACGAGCTGCTTTAACGCAAAAAGAACTGAGTGGACAGAGGTTATCAAGAAAAACTCATCCTTTGGAAAAGTTGGAAAATTTTCTCATCTTTCAACAGGCGTGTACCATTTGCAGGCCTGATTTCTAAAACGTCTACGTAAACACACCATCGTGGTCGCTTGGATTAGGATTACATCTTAATGCACAGTCACTGTATACCGTTTTATTAGTCACTGAGAGGTATTCAGTTATTTTAACATGAATGACACTTGAACATCGATTGTAACAAACGGAGGGTGGCTGATTTCTTCTTAAAGACGTTTCCCGCAGTATGTCCATGAAAGCGTGTCGAATGTGTTTTATTTTTCAGCAGTAAATGTCAGGTTCAAAAATGAAGTCATTGAGGAAAGAGAAAAACATCAAGGATATTTTGATTGCTCTCCGCGTTAATTCTAGAGTTACAGCTAGCTATGTTTTGAAGATATTAATAAAACTTGCATTCGAGAAAGCCTTTAAGATTAGCATGAGTAGCTGTGGACACACTAAAGGCCTCTACCAAGGGGGGTGGGGGAGAAAACTTGACTTATTGACAGTTTACCAAGGTAAACCTGAAATTTTGCAATGTAACTGACTTTTCACGAGGTAAATTTCCTGCCTCGATTGGGATCGCCACCTTGTCGTGGTGAGGTGGCTTGCGTTCCCCAGTGACCCCTTGAGCTATGTTGGTTGGAGTTGTGCACTCCTGGCAGGGACACCCATGCCAAACAGGTCGAATGAGGAGCCATAGGAAGAGTGATCCCACTGACCCTCCAGGTTGAGGGTTGAGCAGAGGGCTGATAACTCTCTCCCGTAAAAAAAAAAAGAATTATTATAGAAACCAGAAGCAGAGTGAATTCACTATTTCAAAGGGGAACCATGGCAGTACCTCACAAGAGAGAATTAATGAAGCACGGGAGCCAAAGCCCGCAGGACGCCTCCGGGCTGATCAGGCCGCTGTTACACCCGAGATGCACCATGAAGATAGGCAACTCGAACGTAAGGACACTTTACAGAAGTGGCAACATTGGACAGTAATAATGATTGCAATGTTGCAATGAGCTGGGAGCCAGAAAGTAAAAGGAGAAGGGGAAGACCAAAATCCACTTGGAGACGTACAGTGGAGAAAGAAAGGCAAGAGGCAGGTTGGAGGAGGTGCGGACAGCAGCAACCAATCGAGAGGAGTGAAAAGCTTTGTGAAGGCCTTATGTGCCACGAGGCATGAAAAGAATTGATGATGATGATGATGAAATTTCCTCTGGGTAAAATTTCCTCTGAATGAAATTTAACATGTCAAGCGAACGATAGAATTTCCCTTGAAACCCCAAGGTAGCCGCCAGCCAATCAACGCTCGTCGGCAAGTCCACTAATGAAAAATAAGAAATCGCCTTTTCAGTTGTTTTGGAAACAGCATTGCAAATAAAATGAAATGTCTCTCCCGTAAGTTTTAGGTCTACCAAATGTTTCAAGAATTTGAATGGAACAAATTTTCAAACCAATGACGGGGCTGTGGAAGAGCCCGGGCTAAAGTATTAGGGCGGTGTGGTTGAATAGCCACTACAGAGTTCAAGTAACGCGGCTTGCCGTCTTCTTTAGGAATGGCAGGAAATCAACCGCAGTTGGAAAACAACCCTTGACCGCGTTATTCGTTAAAATGGAGTGAAAAATAGCAGTGAAAGGCGAATAAAAAAAATACCTTTGGCCTCCTTGAGTCCTATATGCATGCTTTCGAATTACAATGTAAAATGAGAGTCCAATTGGCCCGAATAATAAGGCCAAAACGAAAATACGACGGCCGATTTGGAATTTATAGTGGCCAAAACAGCCCCCAACATTTCATCCTTTTCCCGAATGGTCCCTCGAAAAAGGCCAATAAGCTTCATGTTGAGCTACCTTAGTCGCTGAAGGATCTTTCCTCTGCATGCCAGATAATGAAAATAGACCTCATATACTATAAGCCCCAAAAGTGCATGTTACGCGGCATGAAATTTTAAATTCATCTGATCAAGAAACCCGTCAACCCTGTAGTGTGATCTTTCTACTAAGATAAAGCAAAACCTGTGATAAAGCTACCTCGGAAAATTCACATCCTTTTCCCCAGGTAAAATTCCTTTGCGTGATCACAGCTAGTACTTCCTGAACAGTAAACAACGTTTGGTTAAGTTATCTTGACGGATAGAGCAGTTTCTAGAGCAGTGTCACAAAACCAAAACCAAAGTAATACCATCGACCGATCAGAACAAGGGTTTCCTTTATCACTAGCCAATGATAACTCAGAGAATCAGGCTGCTCATTCTTTCAAGATAGGAAAACGCGGGCGACCAAGTAGCGATTGATTTTACTTTGTATCTGATTAGTTAAAGGATGGCGTGGGTTTTTTTTCAACCAATCTCAGAGAAAAGTTAAAAAAAACCAATGTAATACCGGATATTTTTTTAAACGTTATTGAAAATTGCATGCTTTAAAATGTTTTTTGAAAAACTTTTGGTATCATCGATTTTTTAACGGCTCCGTTCTATTAATACTAGGGGGAATCGACGCTATTACAAATATTCTCCGAGGTTTTGAAATGCATTTCAAATCGCTACATAATCATTATGTATATGAATGATATTTGGGCCATCGATTGTACTGTCAAAATAAGATTTTAGCGCGTTTTACACGAGACTAATGTTGTGACACTCATAACATTATTGAGCCCTTTTAGTCTGTAGCAAGAAATAATTTCTAACTCGATTCGAGAGCCTATCTGTTATTTGTGTGAGAGCAAAAGGAGATATGAAGGGAAAAATGGACTTAGTTTTCAGTTCTTAAAACTCCCGTTCAGGCATTATCTAGAACCATCTGGAAACATCTGCGGACTAAACAAAGCGGTATTTGTTTTCATTTTCTTGTGCGAATACGTTTTTACCTCAAAAGTGGAAAGGCAAACGCAATGCTTTTGCTGTTTGTTTACTTTTTAAGTATACCAGCCTATCAATTGTCGTCTTCCGTCTACTCAATAGCAAATGATTGATATCAGTTTTCCATCTCTCTTAAATACAAGCTCCTGCTTGCTTTTCTTCAATCCAGAGGAACAAATTTCACACTCTTAAAGTGTCCTATAACATTTTAGTAAAGGCTGATAGTTTCGAAAGAAACTGTTTGGGGCTGCGTCGGTGGGAGTAACGAAATAATTTGGATATATCAACAAAGTTGAAATGGTAAATTGGCCACCGTAATGATTACAAAAGCTGACGTTTCGAGCGTTAGCCCTTCGTCGGAACGAATAGAGGAATTGTGGGTTGTGTGTGCTATCCACCAATAACGTAGCTCCATTTTCTGCCTTTAAAAGCACACACAACCCACAATTCCTCTATTCGCTCCGACGAAGGGCTAACGCTCGAAACGTCAGCTTTTGTAATCATTATGGTGGCCAATTTACCATTTCAACTTTGTTGATATATCCAAACTATAACATTTTAGTCCTAGGATAATGTGACGCTACACCTAGAAGTTGATTTTCTTCGCTAATTAAACATTTATTTGTTGTTTAGTCCTGAGAACCTTGCTTTCAATACCTTGTTCCCTAATTGATCATCTTTGTCATCCTCATTACCTCCTTGGTTAATCGGACTTTCACCATTGCTCTAAATTTTTTGATTTCATTTATTTGGTGATGATACTAATTTATTTTGCAAACATAAAAATCTCCCTTCTCTACAGGCAAGTATTAATAATGAACTCTCTAATGTTAATTCCTGGCTTTATGCAAATAAACTTTCTCTCAATATAGAATAAACTAGTTTTGTAATTTTTCATCCTCCTCAAAGGAAAGTAATATTCAACTTCAACTTAACTTTAAAAGGGAAACAGTTGCAACAGGTTTCCTGTATTAAATACTTAGGAATTTTAATTGATACAAATTTATCCTGGAAACCTCAAATCGCGTGTATTGTAAAGAAAATTAAAAGAAGTGTAGGGATCTTGTTTAAGCTTCGTCATTATGTTAATATTATTGATATTCTTACTAGTCTCTACTACTATTTAATCCACTCATTTCTGATTGAGATACAATGAATATATGAAGATCATATATTTTGAACTGCGGTATTAGATACGTATGATGCACGATCCTCGCAGTAGATAGCGCTATTTATGCAATAGCGAAAATCAGACCTGAAAAAAATCAGGCCTGTACGGGACTCGAACCACTGACCTCTGCGATACTAGTGCAGCGCTCTACCAATTGAGCTAACAAGCCAACTGGGAGCAGGCCGTTAAGTTGATTCGTAATAAACCCGTGAAAGTGATAAATGAGATACAATGAATATATGAAGATCATATATTTTGAACTGCGGTATTAGATACGTATGATGCACGATCCTTGCAGTAGATAGCGCTATTTATGCAATAGCGAAAATCAGACCTGAAAAAAAATCAGGCCTGTACGGGACTCGAACTACTGACCTCTGCGATACTAGTGCAGCGCTCTACCAATTGAGCTAACAAGCCAACTGGGAGCAGGCCGTTAAGTTGATTCGTAATAAACCCGTGAAAGTGATAAATGAGACAGAATGAATATGTGAAGATCATATATTTTGAACTGCGGTATTAGATACGTATGATGCACGATCCTCGCAGTAGATAGCGCTATTTATGCAATAGCGAAAATCAGACCTGAAAAAAATCAGGCCTGTACGGGACTCGAACCACTGACCTCTGCGATACTATTGCAGCGCTCTACCAATTGAGGTAACAAATTTCTGACTTATGGTATAATTATCTGTGGTAATACATATTCAACTACGCCTCAGCCTTTATACATTTTCAAGAAAAAAGCAATGCTAGATTGTTAGCAATTATGAAGCTCTCTGATCTTGTTACTTTTCATATTGTACTTTTTATGCATAAATTTCATAACAAGTTATTACCTTCCTATTTTGATAGCCTCTTTAACTCAGTATTTAGTATCCATAACTACAATACACGAAGTGCAGCAAATCAATCTAATTACCTGCTTTGAGCTAGAACAAACTATGGAATTTTTAATATTCGCTTTTTAGGAGAAAAGGTATGGAACTCTCTTGGGAAAGATATAAAGTCAACTCCTTTCAGTAAATTAAAAAAAAAAATTAGACATGAATTACTGTGCCAGTATTAATGTCCACCTGGTTTTTTGCTCTCCCCAGAGTAATCAGCTTCTTCCTAGCTATTCCTGTGATTTATTTGTTGCTCTACGCTTTTTTATTTTATCATAATTGTTCAGGATTTCATTTCTAATATATACATATATATATATATATATATATATATATATATATATATATATATATATATATATATATATATATATATATATATATATATATATAAATATATATATATAACTGCAGACAGTGCACACTGTTTCGACCTATGTGGGTCTCATCAGTGCAGTGCATACACTGGGCCAAGCTCTGGAATGAACCATTGCCTGGGCGCTACACTTGTGGGACCAAGTGCAGACACGTTGCCATGCGCGAGTGCTCAAATCACAACTAAGGTGATGAGCTTCGCCCGAAGGCTAAGTGCATGGCAACCCCATGCACTTAGCCCCATAATATTTTTTCCATGACTTGTAAATTTCGTTTATTCATAACAACAACCCCATGCACTTAACCCCATAATATTTTTTCCATGACTTGTAAATTTCGTTTATTCATAATTATTTATAGTTCAATTCTGTGTGTGTGTGTGTGTGTGTGTGTGTGTGTGTGTGTGCCTGTGTGTGTGTGTGTACATGTGTGTGTGTCCCGACCCTAAGATTGTAATTCATTCTATGTAATTTGGCTTCCTAGCCTTGTTAACTTTCTAGTTATTTTAGGAAGCCATAACCCTCTTAGTTTAAATTTTCTTATTTTCTTATCTAATGTTGATTTAATCTTCTCAAGAATAATGGTGAATAAAGTTGTTGTTGTTGTTGCTTGGAATTCGCAGTTTCTTCAAATTACACATGAAGAGGAGTGAAGGAGTCAACTTTTGATAAAGAGGAAGATGTTTGTTTCCCCTTCCTATTACGGCATAAATTGGGAATTCTGCTTTAGAGGCAGGTGAAGGAATAACACAGGTTTATTTCTGTTTCCTTTTTTTTATAAGTGGGCAAGTTACTTAGTTTTTAGTGCTAGGTTTAAGAGATTTTGGAAAAACAGTTGGCTGTCATGGACAAAGTTTTCAAGGAAAAAAGAACCCCCCGTACGAAGCTCAGGTCCACGATTACTCTTATTCGTTTTCCATTCTGATTCTAAAGAGCGACGAAAACCATGATACAAACGTTATCATGTCCGCTATCCCACTTTTATTTGCACCCATAATTACAATTTTACTTTTCCATCGATGACAAAAGCAGTTTCGCTGTTCAATAGGGCCTCCTCCTTTTCAATAGTGAATATGTGATAACTCGTGTATTTCAAATTCGACTGAAGTACGCAGTTATTTTGCTGCCGAGTCATATATATCAGCTTATGTACAATCTTCTTTGTCTCTTTTTACTTTGTCGTAAACAAACTAAGTAGAGCCCTTGTAAGCAACACGAGGGGAATCAGTTATCATGGACGACGCCCGCTGACCGATTGTAAATTACGACAGATGGTTGATTTATTCTACGGGACACGCTCCGCAGTACGTCCATGACAGCTTGTCGAATTTCTCTCATCTTCCAACAGCATATGACAGGGTTCAAAGATAAATTTAGGTATACGAGAGAGATTGAGAATAGAGACGAAAGCGGAACTCGAGCCATAGATTGGAATAAAAGCCGAGCAAATAAAAAATGGCAAATAACAAACTAAAAACACGAGATACACGTAGAATATACCAACGGCGGATTTAATGAGGACAGCAAAGTCTTTTATTTCATCAGACTGAACTACGTCTTGTACTTGCAAAGATTGAATCTGAATCTGAATCTGATAGCACCGTCGGGACTTGGACCAGGAACTTCACCAGAAGAGAGTTTCGCGTCTCTCATCTGCTCAGGCGTCTCGATATCATTTCCAGCGTTAAGATAAATCCTCATGTGTGACTTTATAGTCGCAGCCTTCCGATCCTATGCCGACTTGCCTCCTTGTGGATCAGAAAAATCTAGACGCCTGATCTTGACACCTTCATGGCCAAGGGCTGCAGCACAGACAGGAGTGGTTCCGAAGTGGTAGCAGCTGGGATTATCCTGCCGATAACAGACGGTCTTGAACGCACAAGACAAAGATTTAGGGCGAGTGACATATAGAGGTATAGGGGTATCTGCCCAGCGAGGGTCACACCCACCTTAAAGTCGCTTTTAAGGTACCGTTTCGCCTATCCCATGCCTTGTCCTACATCTTTAAGGGTTTCAACAACATCGCACAGATCGTCAAATGCTTCCTCACCTGCAGCGCTAACATAATCGAGGCCTTAAACCGATGTCCGAACAGACGCAGCACACTTGCTCAAAATCCGCAAAAGGGTAGGGCGGCTTAGTGGTGTGAACCCAGATTCCTGGCAGTAAGTCATATACTGGATGAATATTCGCTCTAGGATAATCATCCGTATGACGTTTGGAACTTTGATAGTCTCTTTCGTCGATAGTAATGATAATAATAATAATAATAATAATAATAATCATAATAATAATAATAATAATAAAGCATTTATATAGCGCTGAGCTCGACTAGTTCTCCGTAGCGCTTTGCAAAATTATAGACTAATTAACATAGCAATTAAATTACTGAAAATCGTAAATTAAAAAGCGTCTTTGAAAAAGTATGCTTTAAGGTTCTTCTTGAAAATTGCAACGGATTCAGATGTTTTCAGGGAATATGGTAAATCGTTCCAAAGCTTGGGACCGGCAATGGAGAAAGCACGGTCACCATAGTTCTTTCGAAATGTTCTTGGAACCATCAGGAGCATTTGTGATGAGGAACGCAGTACACGAGAGCCATAGTTCCTTTGATGCAACAGTTCAGCAATATAAGTTGGAGCTAAGCCATGTAGACCTTTATAGACAAGTAGAAGTATTTTGAAGATAATGCGATACTTAACAGATAGCCAATGAAGTTTCTTTAATGCAGGTGTAATATGTTCCCATTTCTTTGTCAAAGTAATAACTCGCGCAGCAGCGTTCTGTATAGACTGTAGCTTGTTAATCATATAGTTAGGTAGTCCATAGAGAAGGGAATTGCAATTATCCAAATAATATGTAATGTAAACTTGAATCACAATTTCAGCAGTTTCCGGACTGAGATATCTTCGTATCTTACTTATATTCCTTAGGTGATAGTACGAAGCTTGACAGACTCTTTTCACTTGCTCATCCATTGTTAGATGTTGATCGAAAAACACCCCTAAATTTCTTGTAGATTGAGCTGGGTTAATCTTTTAATCAGCAACTTAAGAAAAAATTGAGTACAGGAAATTGACGAAACCTGGAACTGATGAGTAACAATTCGGTTTTATCTTGGTTGAGCTTCAAGCCATTCAATATCATCCATGAATCAATGTGTTTTACACACAATTCCACTCTACATCTAACGGTTGCTAGTTCATCTTGCGAACTTGACAAGAAAGACACAAAAATTTACGTGTCGTCAGCGTATAAATGATATTTTAGACCACAGCCCTTAATAATATCAGCTATTGGAGAAGTATATAGTACATACAATAATCGGCCCAACACAGATCCTTGTGGAACGCCATGTACCAATTTGCGTAACGTTGACTTGCAGTTTTCAATTTGTACAAACTGTTCACGTCCATGAGATAAGACTTAATCCACTGGATTACTTTTCCTTTTACACTAAATCTTTGCTCTAGTCTTGACAACAGTATAGAATGGTCTACCGTATCGAAGGCCGCAGATAAGTCTAATAGTAGCAAAACAATAGAAAGGTTTGTATCAACAGCGCATAGGATAGCATTCTGCACTTTTAACTAAGGCGGTTTCTGTAGAACGAGAGACTTTATAGGAGATTGGAACATCTCACCCAAGTGGTGCTTCGTTAAGTAATAGGTAAGTTGAACCGCCGCAGACTTTTCAATAATTTTAGAGACTAGGCTTAGGTTTGATACTGATCTGAAATCAGCAAACTGGTTGTGATCAGCATTGGGCTTATTTACGAGAGGAGAGACAGTAGCAATCTTGAGGGATTTAGGTACAGTAGCTGTATCGAGTGACATGTTAACGATCTTTTCAATAACTGGAAGTAGCACTTTAACCCATTCTTTGTAGACGATAGATGAGATAGGATCTAAACAGCAAGATTTATTAGAAGATTTGGCGGCGTACTCCACAATGTGCTTTTCTGTTACCTCAACGAAATCACAGAATGACGTTGAAATTTCAGTAGGTGGCTCCAAAGTGAGATCATTGCTGATTGCCTCTTGTTTAGCTAACAGTGAATGATAAGATGATTGTTCTTTCGCCAAAAGGCAAATCTTGGATAATGCGGGAACTAGTGATGAAAGTTATGAAGTGGTCGGTTTGAGCAGGGGATACTCTCATCTTTGGCGTCGGAACTGTCAGCACTGGTGCTCCACTTCCATCTACTAAGCAGTGGCGACTGGCCTCAGTAAAACGATACTGAGATAAATCGGGTAGCCAGTGTCGGAGCTGATTCTTATCAGCCATAATGGACAGGATTTGCCGACGCTTCTCCCAGCTGTCTGCTGCACGGTAGCACTCGGCGTGTGCGCTCATCATGGTTTTGTCGACTGAACTGCTTGTGGCTTCCCCTCCGTTACATTGTAAGGTTCTTTGTATGACACCAGAGGAATAGACTGCCTCGAAGAGAGAACCACTATAACTTGGAGTTATGTCTTTTAGAAGTGTAAATAGACCTTGACCTGCCTTCCGCAAGTGATAACGTCGTATTCTTTCACTCGCTTCTTCCCAAGGCCGTTGTGGCCGAGAACGAATGGGACTGATTTCTCGAGTGCGTAAATAATTATTGAGTGGGTCAGTGGTCTTGGACCTTGTTTCGCACTATGTTGTAGCTGGTGCGCTGTCAAAGGAGATTTCCTCAAAGGAGGACGAGTCGCCGCTAGGTGGCAAATAGAAGCTTCCTCCTGGGGTGGCTGGGGTACTGTGTTCAGGACGAGTAAGAGTCGTCTCCTCAGCCAGGAACAGCAACGTCAACTGTTATATTGCGCACGGTTCATGTTAATATATAGAAAACAAGGCGTGGCATAAATGATTGAAAATCTTTAGAAACAACCATAACAATAGCGTCGCTAAGTATAATCAGGGAGTCTGATTAAAAAAGAGCGATGCAGAATAAGAGTTGTGTGGTGACTTAATGAAATTCAGGCTTTGATGCTGTACATATAAAATCAATGGTATGTGCTAGACTCGCAAAGTAGCTAGTACTTACCAAAGAAAGCTCATGAATACTCTTTGAAAGGGCAATAAGTTGTGGGTCTTGGCAACGCGCCAAACCCCTTCTCCACCCAATGCCCAGCGAAGAACGATGAGTGGGACAAATATCTATTTCAGAAGTGTTGGAAGGGAAAACTGAAAATTGAAGACCTTGATAGATTCAGTTCCACTTCAGTGTCTACGCTGCAGCCGGTCCTCAGCCCAAGAGAGCTTTTGTGGCGTGATATATCCTTGTTACAAGTTAGCAAGGGAACTAAATCTTGGACTTTAGTGCTTCGAGGGTCTTGACCGCATTGGCCACCAACGAGATATAGCCGCTGAAACGAACAATTTCTCTCCATTTTCCAATTCTTTAACCGATGACGCAGCGCAAATGACTCAATTTCGGCAGAAGTAAACACGTGCATCCTAATTACTCGAGATGCCGAATTGTAAATAATGTTTGATTTCAAATTTTTTTTTGGACAAAGTGAGCGCTCAAGTTATACAATACACTTTAACAGACCTAAACTTACTTTCCTGCACATATTTTTGTAAAGTTGTAAAGATTTTAATCCAGTGGAGTTTGCCCGCGTAATAAGGTTTGCTGAATTTAAGAAACAGTTAGGAGCCTTGCACGTGCTAACTTCGCTTATCGGGCAAGCGATCGACAAGTTCGATTTTAAAAGATAACAGCTCGAACTCTGAGAGAATTCTATATTTAGAACTTTTGAGAGGTAAATAAAGCGTTTGCCATAGACCTATTTGCGTTTGGTAATTATCTGTTTTAAACTTAGGCCCTGTTTACAAGCAGGTAGGGTAACCCTAGTGCTAGGGTTACTCTGGCAGGAGGGTTACCCTAACGCTCCTACATTTCTTCTTTTTTCATGGACGTGTTTACAAGGCAGCTAGGGTTACGCTAGCACTAGGGTAACCCTAGCTGAGCGCTAGGGTTATCCTAGCGCTAGGGTAACCCTAGCTGCCTTGCAAACGCTCTGCTGGGGATAACTCGCCTACCCGGGACAACTTTTTACTTGTTTCCAGACCCTTTGAACATTGATAACAATTCGTGCGGTTACCAAGCATAAGTAAGTTGTCCCGGGTGGTAGGGAAACCCTACCTGTGAAATTTTGCTTGTAAACCCGGGCTATCTTTGACCCGCCTGCTAGGGTAACCCTAGCACAAGGGTTACCTTCCTTGCTTGTAAACAGGGCCTTTGATCTCTCTTGATGGGAACCCTCACAACAGTTTTACGTGCTCTACGAAAAGAAACATGACTTGTGCGAACCTAAAACCAAATCATTTTCAGTTTCCGAAGGGACAGTTTTCGAAGAATCATATAAAAGCGCGCGTCTACTTCTGCATCGAAAGGTATCTTGTTGAACATAATTCCTAAAAAGTTAGATGCACCACGAAGGGGACCTATTTGCGTGTCCACCTGCCATTGGCAAATTGGTAAATATAATGAATACAAATTACAAAGCACGTATGATGCACGGTCCTTCGCAGTAGAAAGCGCTATTTATGCAATAGCGAAAATCAGACCTAAATAAAAAAATCAGGCCTGTACGGGATTCAAACCACTGACCTCTGCGATACTAGTGCAGCGCTCTATCAATTGAGCTAACAAGCCAACTGGAAGCAGGCCGTTAAGTTGATTCGTAATAAACCCGTGATGATAAATCAGATACAATGAATATATGAAGTTCATATATTTTGAACAGCGGTATTAAATACGTATGATGCACGATCCTTCGTAGTAGAGAGCGCTATTTATGCAATAGCGAAAATCAGACCTGAAAAAAAGAATCAGGCCTGTACGGGATTCAAACCACTGACCTCTGCGATACTAGTGCAGCGCTCTACCAATTGAGCTAACAAGCCAACTGGGTGCAGGGCGTTAAGTTGATTCGTAATAAACCCGTGATGATAAATCAGATACAATGAATATATGAAGTTCATATATTTTGAACTGCGGTATTAAATACGTATGATGCACGATCCTTCGCAATAGATAGCTATTGCATAAATAGCGCTGTCTACTGCGAAGGATCGTGCATCATACGTAAATTACAAAGTCACGCTTTGCGGCCAGTAACTTTTTCAGATCTACATTATTATTCCCTTTTATCTAGCTTTAGGAAATCATTAGCAATGGACTTGCCCAGGCGTTTGAATTTTGAAGCTAAATCTAGATAGGATTTCTAGTTTGTTGCACAGTCACTAGAAAATGGGAAAAGCAAATGTGTTGCGTGTCTATACACCGACTCAAAGTATGGCATACAAAGAACTCTCCTTCAAAATAGGCTTGTGATAACAAAAAAAAAACAAAACAAAACAAAAACAAAAACGAAAACATTGTATGCTAATAAGGAAGAAAATGAAGAAATGAACAAAAGCAAGGCAAAAATATCCATGCGGACGTATTTGCGGCACGTTATCACTTAGATGTGAAGATTGCGTGACATCTATCTGGGTCTATTTTTCAGTTCAATTAATTAGTTCCTTCACATCTTGCCTCTTTTCATTAGAGGCATTCAATAAAAAACTCAATAGACACCCAAAAGAGGCTCTATATGTAAGAAATGGATCCAGGTTCCGCAAAAATATTGCACAAACCGGGGAAACTTAAGGTTACACTTAGAAAATGCCGTAGCCGTATGAAAAGGCCGGTGGCTAAGCAAGACACTGGAACATTAGCATAGAACATCAAAGTTATTTGCCTTCAAACACCCATTTAGAAGGTAAGCTGTCATCTAAATTTTATCTTAGATTTACTGGGCAGTTTTAATGGGAACTGGCAGGGTTTTTCTATGGTTTGCTTAGAAAGCGAGCTAAGGCTAGTCGAATTGTTTACATTTCCTGGTGAAACAAAATCTCTTCGAAAGGTCAAATTGGGTCAACTTGCATGGGGCCGCTCGCCTCAGAAATAATTTTTGCCAAGAAAAAAATTATGTCACGTTCAAAAAAAGCTCTTTTAATTGCTATGAATTAATTTTGAAAGAATTCTACATAATATCGAGTATGTTTTGAGATGTTTGAAAACGGCATGGATTTTTTTTTATTTTCAGAGTCTAGAAATTTCGGTTCTCTTTGCTTGCTCTCCAGGAACTCGGAATTACTATTGCAAGTCTGAAATGTCATCAAGGCAGCTTAGCAATACCTCCTTAATAAATTTATAAACTAAGGAAAACCATAATTTGTTATGCGCCTTCACGCGAGTTCGATTATCTGATCATGAAAATTGACCTAATTTTTGTGATTTTTCGGCTTCACGGGTGGTCGACGGTTTTTCGTAATTTTCTCAAAAATGTAAAAACTCTAGAACATACAACTTATATCACGATTCATAGTATACTATAGGTTATCTCTGGATGAAATATCGAAGAGTACATTTTACCGACCTTGTGCCGCCCCTCACGCGGTGGTTAGGTAGAGTGACTCTTAAGTTTTCTAGCAAATTATTAAAACCAAGAAACAGCTACCTCGATCAACATGGTCACGCAAAAAGAGGGCTGTCGCCGCAAAATCAGTTAAATAAAAATTAGGTGACGTTATCGAAGAGGTACATAAAGTGAAACACTCTTCCTCAAGCTTCGCTCTCGAAAAACTGTTCGCACCTTGGAACCCATGATGTCCGCGGGCAAATACCCATGCATATTTTGGCTCCAAATAAAGGCGAATACATCATGCTCAACCTCACCCAATAACTGCTTAGTGCCAGACCCCCAGCAAACCTCTCAACGACTCGTCTTCAATCCTCTTGTGCGCTACATAACGCGCGTCCTGCAACGTAATAATAAGAGGCTACTCACTAGACACGACATAAATTAACAGTTGGTTCATGCTTTAGCGTGCACTATCGAGTTATGGAGCACGCGGGAAGTTTGGAGAGCACGAAAGAAGCGTAAGAGTTGCCCGAGGCGATAGCCGAGGGCAACTCTAGCTTCTTGAGTGTTCTCCAAACTTCCCACGTGCTCCATAACTCGATAGTGCACAGCTGAAAGCATGAACCAATTGTTTTAGAACATAGCCGGTAGAATTGTGCATCAAATCCGACGGGAAAAATGGACAACAATATCAGTTGAAGCGAATCGTGACGGCGCTGATGCCGAGTCTCCTTTTCCTTTTTTTTCTCTTTTTCTGCCTCATTTAAGAACTCTATCCCAAGGGAAAAGGTCGAAACATTGTCTTCGCTTTCGGACTAGTAGGCCGAGTTTCTGTTTGTATCCATTATTGTCGCGAAATATATTATTTTTCCCGCGCTAACAATCGGCCGCTTGCGCGAAAAAAAAAATTTCTGGCGAAGCGATTTGCTGACGCTGTCAGCGTGCACTATCGGAATTTTGAGCACGCTTACAAATATTGAATTTGATTGCGCGGTTCTGCCAGCTATGTTCTAAAATAAATTAGAAGGATGCACTCGAATGATAAATTCCATAATGAGAACTTCCCAAATATCCATGGCTTTGCACCTGACGCCCTGGAAACCTTAGAGGCTTTTCATAGTTATTTATTTCATTTCATTTTGAGATGTGATGAAATATCAATTTCTATGTGTTAAGTGCATCCTTGGTTTGGTGCCTGTGGCGCCTTTTGGATGCTTCCCTCTCCATATGTTTTTTACGAGTTTGACTAATAATTGTCGTGGGTCGTGGGTGCAAGTCGTGGGTCGTGGGTGTGGGTGTGGGTAAAAGTCGTGGGTGTGGTTAATACTTAATAATAAAAATAAACATTTAAAATATTAAACATAATAATACATAAATTTTATACAACCCTGTCATTCATTAATTTAACTGTTCTTTCCTCTAGTTATTTTATTTTGTTTATTCAATTTACACTACTTTACGTCTATTTTTATCTGTTATCTCACTGTCAATTAAATTAGTTTTAGTTTCGCGACGGAAAGAGAGATAAATCTTGTAATTACTTTAAATTAGTTTCACAACGCGATAATTCCGGATCTGTCACCAACGCGATCGCCGACGAGCGTCCATTGGTTGGCTACTCTGGGATTTGATTTTTCCCTTTTTCTGCTTTCTAGGGTAGTTGTCAAGGGAAATCCACAGGACATTCTTTTGTTCTCTTGCGGTTTTCAAGCCCCAGACGATAAAACTTTCCCGAGGTAATTTACTTAGGGAAAAACGGCCACACTTGCAAATTTGAGTTTCCCTCGGGAAACTGTCAACAAGTCAAGTTTCCCTAGGACAAAACCCTGTATTGTGACCACAGCTAATATCACGCTTACGATCCTCCACTGTCGAGTTACCAGTCTGGCAGAGGTTATGCGTGTGCCTTTTGAGTCAGTCGACTTGTGCACAATCAGTTTTCCTTTGTGTATACAGTGTGTAATTACCAGATTTATCTATCATTCTTTTGTCATTGATGTTGTGAGACGAGATCTCGGAATTTCTGTTCCTTGGCCCCTGACTTTAGCCGCAAATATAGAATTCACGAGCACTGTCGCAATTTTAACGTTATAGTAGTTCTACTATATGAAATCATTTTTGGTACAATCGTACAAAGCAACTCGGGTGTCTCGTTAACACAGACCACGAAAACGCAGAACGCAGACCGCAGACCGCAGACCGCACAGCTCGAAAAACGTGTACACAGTGTGTAATTACAAGATTTATCTCTCTTTCCTTTGTTATCAAACGAGATCTCGGAATGCGTCGTGAAACTGAAACTAATTCCATTGACAGTGAGATAACAGATAAAAATAGACGTAAAGTAGGGTAAATTGAATAAACAAAATAAAATAACTAGAAGAAAGAACAGTTAAATTAATGAATGACAGGGTTGTATAAAATCTATGTATTATCATATTTAATATTTTAAATGGTTATTTTTATTACTAAGTATTAACCACACCCACGACTTTTAACCACACCCACACCCACGACCCACGACTTGTACCCACGACCCACGACCCACGACCCACGACCCACGACCCACGACCCACGACCCACGACCCACGACCCACGACCCACGACCCACGACCCACGACCCACGACCCACGACCCACGACCCACGACCCACGACCCACGACCCACGACCCACGACCATTGGTCAAACTCGTTTTTTACTTCAAGCTCTTTCTTTTACTTTCCTTTTTGCGTGTTGCAATGACTTTCAATGAATCAATGAAGGGAAAGTTAACACGCGAGCCGACCGACATCAGTTATGACGCTGGTACGCCACCGTTGAAACAAAGGCTGATTTTGACAGATGTTTTGGCAAATGCCGTTCAGTCAGAGATAAACTCAACAAAACAACAAAAAAGCCTTAAAAGCGTGCTCGTTCAAAGCGTCTAATTTCTTTCTTTATTCTTGGAATTCATCGCAATTTAAAGAGCAACGACGACCTTAATGTAGATAATATCATAACCGCTATCCTACTTTTATTTGCACTTACAAATTCAGCTTTGTTTTTCTATAACTGTAATCATTGCTTTATTGAAAACGTTCATGAAACTTTTGGTATCACGGTTTTCTAACACCCCAGTCCTCGCTATTCCCGAATAAATTTTTCTGGTGATCGTTGCTATTAGAAGGATTTGCGTATAATTTAGGTTTCTACAGTAGAAAGTCACTAAAAATAGCGACCTGTCATTTATCTTTCTACGGAACCGATCATTACTTATCACGTGGGGGAGGGGGAATTAAATAATGACAATATTTAAGACCCCCACCCCCCCTTCCCTGGCCTTCTTTATTAGCAGTTAATTTACAGTCTTTTTTTATAATCCCTTTTGTACTCTGTTGGCGATGATCCCTTGTCCGTTACCACTGAAATCCAGGAGAAATCAACCCTGTTACAAATATTCTCCGAGATTTTTAAATTAATTTTTCAAATCGCCACCTAATCATAGTGGATATGGCCGAAATTTAAGCTGTCGATTGTTTGTCAAAATCATGCAAATTTCAAACACTTTTCGTACGAGACTAATGTTTATTTTACTAAAACTCACAATTTCGACCCATCATTTTGTCTAGAAATTTATAAGAATTATTAAATTAATTCGAACATCTATATGTTATTTGTATCGAAACGAGACGAGATAACAAAAATATATAAAGCGTGCTTAATTTTCAGTTCTCAAAACTGCAGCTGTCAGTCATTATCTAGAACCACGAAATCATCTGCGAACTAATCAATTACTCTAAAGCAACCTTTGTTTATGTTTACATGTGCAGCCCTCTGCTTCGAATAAGTTTTTACTTCAAAAGTGACGTGTCAAGGCAAACGCAGTGCTTTTCACAGTTTGATTATTTAGCTAAGAACCCGTCTACAGTTTAAGCCACAACACCAAGGAACAAAGTACCTGAAAATGTATAACCTTAAATATTTCACACTCGGTAACTGTTACAGCCAAGATCCTTTAATTGTAGCACCTTCACCAGAATGATTTTTTTTTTTTGTAATTTTTTTATTTTTTTGGCATTTTACAAAACATTACTCAACTTGCAATACACTACAGGACACAGTTATAGTACGTTGCTTACAATAGTTAACTGAGAACACACCACAAAGAAAGTATAGTTTACAATAAACTTGATTACAGCAGATGACTTACTATCAATTATTTTCACTATCTACACGATACTCTACATTTACATTACGTAACGGCATATTACACTCCTTTCAATACGTTACAGAAATTACTTACAGTACCTTAATAATAGAATATAGCGAAATTGTGTGTTTTACATTAAAATTGACTTCGTATGCTACTCTACATTGTTTGGGCACCCATCCCACAAAACGATATGTGGCAAAAGCTTATTCTGAAAATGTTTAGCTAATTTAACAACTTCACCAAAATGATGCACACAGTCCTTGAAAACGTCACGGAGTGATCAGTTATCAACATGGACGACGCTCGCTGCGCGATTGTAAATTGCGCGAGATGGCTGATTTCTTCTCTGAGACACTTTCCACAGTATGTCCATGATAGCGTGTCGAATGTGTCTCATCTTCCAGCAATAAATGACAGGGTTTAAAGATGAATTTAGGTATACAAGAGTCAATGAGAAAAGAAAAAAATTTACTGAAGATGAAGTCAAAATAAGGCAAATAAAATATGGCAAATAACAAACTAAAAACGCGAGATATACGTAGAATACACCCACTGTGGATTTAAAGAGGAGAGCAAAGCTCTTTACATGACGAGCTTTGCTCAAGAAAAAAATTCTCAGCAGGCATCGTAAACTGATGCCGAGGTTTGGGGAAGAAGGCGTTGGGTGGATGTCATCACATTAATTACACCACAATGTAATTATACAGATTAGCGTCCACGAATCCACGAGAGATACGCGATTGCGTGCGAGTTAACGCGGGGTCATCTGTTGGCGATGAAAATCAAAATCATGAAATGAAATGAAGTTTGTTGTGCGCGTAATGGTCATAAAATACTGCGTTTTCTCTGTTTCTGCCTGTTTCCTTATAACGACATTTTTAATCACGTAGCCTTTCAAAGATCCTTCCTTTTCACAGAAGAGGCAATACCGGCGAGGCGCCGTATTCGAAAAGCCTCTCTTTCGATTATTTAGGTATGATTCTTTCGCTTGGTTTGCCATAAAACAGTAACAAAAGATATCGCAATTTTCATGTGCCGTACGACCTGAATAACAACCGTATCGAATTTCCAGTATTGCGTCACTTGGTGGATCGATCAGTGTTCACGCTTTGCGATCGTAGTACATGATGTTATTGTTTTGGTACAAAACCTGTGGCGGTCGCACGACTTGGCCTCGTATCCTGGTTAAATTCTTACCAATATTATAATATTAAACCTCGACGAGATTTTTCATGTCGAAATGTCGAAAAGCATCATGTTTTCGATTTCGAAACCATTCGAAATGAAGTCATAGAGGCAGTCGGATTTTCGACGTGCGGCTTTCCACCGGCTAACTTAACCACGCAGAGTCTTTGCAGGATTACAAGTGCCACACTTGACCCTTGCAAGCATTGGTATCTACTTTTGAAAGAGGTATATGACGTTCCTTTGCGTAAATATTTCATATGCGATGTATTTAAGATATTTCCCGACGAAATCCAAAGTGTGGCGACACGGGAACTTCAGCCGGCCAACTCATCGTTCGAAGTAGTGGGGTTAGCCAGGATTCCCGACCTCGTTCACGTTGTGTTCACGTTCCGTCTAATAGCTGGTCTATCTTCTTCGTAATAAACAATCCCCGACGAATTTATTAAATCTGCGGGATTTATGACTATCGTAAATCTGGTGAACTCCGCCACGCTAGACTTTGAGCCCGAAGGCGCGAAAAATTTATCTTTTGGCGCCAAACTCAGTCACGACTCCGAAGAGCTCGCTTCCTAACTTACCGAAAGATCAGCTAGAGTAAATTCCCTTGGAGTGGAACTGAAGAGGCTTCGAACACAGATTTCTCATCTCGAATCAGCATGGAGTCAATTTTACAGACCCTTTTTTCCACCTCAATGTTCGTACCTTGTCGTGGTGAGGTGGCTTGAGTGCCTCAATGACCAATTGCAATACAATACCTTTAAAGAATTCAGCTTCAGTTGGTGGGCTGTATTTTCTGCAAGGTAGAGGCCAGACTAACACGGACTTTGTCATTGTAGTTATTGTTATGATTTTTATAATTATCATTATTATTAATGATTTTGTTATTGTTATCATTATCTTTATGATTTTGATTGAATCATTTTCAAAATGAAATAGGCTGCTCAATGAGGATGGCATGCTCAGGCAACTAGATTTTCATTTATTTACCCCCCCTCCCCCCAAGTAGAAATTCAAGTGTTTCTGATAGTTTTTCTCTTCAATAGATTGTTAGAATGCAGAAGATTTTCTAAGATACATTGTTCAGAGGGCTTGTCTTAAGTAGTTGTTTTCTAATTCAAAACCACCTGCCTAGTTCTGTTTCTCTTGGGTAGTTAGTCCATGGACTGTTGTTATCTGATGGCAGAACTAACAGGTGGATCTGTTTCTCTTGGGTAGTCAGTCCATTATGGGCTGTTGTTATCTGATGGCAGAACCACCAATCTGTTCTGTTTCTCTTGGGTAGTCAGTGTATGGACTGTTGTTATCTGATGGCAGAACCAGTCCCTATTTTTTTCAGCTCTATGCTGTCAGTCTTTTATGGACAGTTATTTTTATCTGATGGCAGTTTTAGCTTGCTCTTTTTGTTTTGAAAAATGTATTGCTTATGCTGTTTGTCACGTATCATCTGTTATTAGTCGGAGGCACTTTGGTCAATCAATGCTATCATTGTCTTCATTATTATTATAATTGTTAATTCAGCTGCTACTCTTCTCTCTTTGCCACAGGGCCCACTACAGACAGCACTAGCTTAATGAAGTCCCAAAACCTTTCACAATGAGCCAACTCAAGAATTGCAGTCCTGAACAGTTTTTGGGGTTTTCCTGGCTTTTCTTGAGATTATTTTGTCTCAGTTTCAATTACTTGGATACTCATTCAGCTAGACTAACAATAACACCATTTTGTTCTTAGATAAACATTGAAATAATCATAATAGTAATATAAATGATAATAATAATGATTTGTTATTGTTATCATTATCATTATCATTATCTTTATGATTGTGATCATCATTTTCAAATTGAAATAGGCTGCTCAGTGAGGATGGCATGCTGAGGCAAGTAGATTTTCATTTAATTCCTCCCCCCTCCCCCCAAATAGAAATTCAAGTGTTTCTGATAGTTTGTCTCTTCAATAGATTGTTAGAATGCAGAAGATTTTCTAAGACACATTGTACAGAGGTCTTAAATAGTTGTTTTCTGATTCAAAACCACCTGCCTAGTTCTGTTTCTCTTGGGTAGTTAGTCCATGGACTGTTGTTATCTGATGGCAGAACTAACAGGTGGATCTGTTTCTCTTGGGTAGTCAGTCCATTATGGGCTGTTGTTATCTGATGGCAGAACCACCGATTTGTTCTGTTTCTCTTGGGTGGTCAGTCTATGGACTGTTGTTATCTGATGGCAGAACCAGTCCCTATTTTTTTTTTCAGCTCTATGCTGTCAGTCTTTTATGGACAGTTATTTTTATCTGATGGCAGTTTTAGCTTGCTCTTTTTGTTTTGAAAAGTGTGTTCTTATCCTGTTTGTCACGTATCATCTGTTATTAGTCATAGGGTGACTTTGGTCAATCAATGCTATCATTGTCCTTAGTATTATTATTATTAATTCAGCTGCTACTCTTCTCTCTTTGACACAGGGCCCACTACAGACAGCACTTGCTTAATGAAGTCCCAAAACCTTTCACAATGAGCCAACTCAAGAATTGCAGTCCTGAACAGTTTTTGGGGTTTTTCTGTCTTTTCTTAATTTGTTTTTGCCCCAGTTTCAGTCACTTGGATACTCATTCAGCTAGACTAACAATAACACTATTTTGTTCATAGATAAACATTGAAATAATCATAATAGTAATATGAATGATAATAATAATGATTAGATTAATGGAAATAATCATAGGAATTATAACCATCAGGATAATGAACATTATTTCTCTAACCAATGTAAATATTTTTATTATTATTATTATTATTATTATTATTATTATCATTATTATTGTTATCATTGTTATTATTATTATTATCATTATTATCATTATTATTGTTATCAATGTTATTATTTCCATCATGAATTATTAGAGATGCTTGGAAAAAAATGATCTATAGTTTCCTCCAACTCATTATTCTTTCAGTTAAGTGAATTAAGACTTTGTGAACAGTTACTGCTTTATTCTGTCATTCCTGATGACCATAGAAATGGTGAAAGTCCACAGATATTATCCCTCTAAGAGTTTCTCCAGGTGTTTTTTTTTCCTCTGAATTTGGTTACAACAGAATGAAGGGCATCAGAGTATAGTGCGCCCAGCTAGACATGAATTGCATTAATATTACAGGGTCATTTTGCTGTATTCAGGGTTTAATCTTAGCCTTCTACAGACAAGTTTGTTCCTCTAAATGCAAAACACATTTTACAAACTTACAAAAACTGCCAAGAAACAGCTGCTAAATTTATGGAAACATGACGAACAAGTCAACTAGACTGTGTACTACACATCATTGAAATCAAAGTATCACTTTAGGAACATAAAATCGCAAGGTCAGTTTCCCATTTTTAGTGCCTGAGAAAAGATCAGGCCACCAGATTACTTCAAATTCCCTGGTTGCTCGTCCATCTCAATTGCTAACAACCATTTTAGTTTACTGGGTGAGAATCGTGCTTGATTTCTTGCCCCATGCTCTTTAATTGGCCGCCTGTAAAGCTTGTTGAGAGTTTAACAGCTGCTACTTGCAGCAACCTCCATATTCCCCCGATAGCTTTTCTTAACTCTAATGGTACAGAACTTTGATGACTCAGACCAGAAATAACATCATTCACTCTACCATCCCTGTAATAAAAAACTTTGGAGTTTTCTCTCCATACAGGGGGCCGCAAATGTATTTTTACCCTCGCACGTTTATAAAAGCATTCGGCATGCCTGCTAACAAAGCTTGGATGTATGTTTCAGGAACTTAGTATCTTTCAACTCGACACCATTTGCCTGAAACCAAAATAATAATTACGAAAGTTAAGAGATTATTTACTTCTGGAGTGAAATGTACTAAATGATTTGCCCTTTCAAACATAAACCTGAGTTATCAGGTTTTGTCAATCACAAAATTACACCCCGGGTTATTAGTATTCCTTGGGGACCTTCCTATATTATCATAAATATCTAAGACAAGCAGGTCATTTAGCTAGGTAATCTATGTTTAAAACCGCGCTGTACAGCACTTAGAATTATTTTCCTCACTCATTTTTCTCACACTGCAACTTCGCGTACAATGCAATTATTACTACGCAGTCATATCTGGTGTCCAATTGGGAGAAGAGCTTATTATTTTTGTTTTAGAGGTGAATTGCGATTTCTTCCCCTATTTCGTCGAAGAAAAGCTCGAACAAATACTGAAAGTAATGAGTAAGTCACTATGAACAACTAGTGCAAAGTGACAGCACTATCGAGCCAAACTGAGAACTGTTCTTTAATGATTTTTAACATGAACCACCAATTCTTACTATTTTTAATTTCTGCGTTTTAATAGACTTTGACATGTTCTTGAGAAGATATTAAATCGGTTAGCGCTGTTGTTCCCTTCTAAATTATTTTGGTGGAAGCGCCTCAGAAGACACTGGTTTAACTAAAACCATGTTGGGCGACGTTACATTTTGACTGCACAACCCGCAATTAAATTTAATTTTAACAGCTATTCGAGTGTGTGAAGAACGGAAAAGAGCAAAATTACATACCATCGGCCTTTCGATGCACGGACGAATTAAAACTTTTTACAATTCCACTTATCCATTGCTTGTAACTGATAGACCCTGTCCTTATTCTTGCGGGAGGCCGTACGATCTCTTGTCCATTGTAGAACTTGGCAAACTTAGCGCACTCTGCCTCGAGCGCAACAATGTGATCTTTCGATTCTCTATCTCACTAGCGCAGTTGTTGTGTTGGACATGGACGAATAATACATCGCAGCGTGTCTTGTAGATAGCTAGAGATGCCATGTTTAGGATAAGCGCTGAATATGGACGAGCGTTAAAGCCGCCACTGAAATAGCACAATCGACCGTTTTTCATTGTAAGGATCAGGTCTCACACAGCTGTCAGAATTAAAGAGAGGAAGAACGTCGATCTCGCTCACCTAAGTAGCGAAGTACACCACGAGCGGCGACGATGATCAAACACCTGGAAGATCCCCGTGGTGTCCCTCTACTCTTTGGTATCATAACCGAGAGCGAGCCCTTTCGACTTGTCACTAAGTTTTACGGTTTATAAAACAAAGGCCCCGCTCTACACAAAGCCTTAAAGAATGAAACAGTAGAAAAGCTTACTTAGCTTGGAGTTATAAAAATTTCCTTTCTTAAAAATCGAAGATTTTCATGGTTTCCGTAACTTCGTATTTTTCCAAATTTCCTCTTTTACATGTTATGCTGTTTTGCATTTTCTTCAGCGTATAATTTAGTTCAGCGTCGATCATTTATCATCCTTAGAAGAAAATATTCTGATCGTTACGTTTAACTATAAAATTGTTTTGGCTTACATTGTGCGCATAAAAGGAGCGTTAAATTAAACATGAGTTGATTCCACGCGAGGGCTTTACCTGGAAAAATGCCTGCACACGAGAGACACCGACATTACCGCGTGTCCCTTTCTGGAAAACATTCGTGTTATGACAAGAAAGGTCAGCTTAAGGGTTTTGGGTTACCCAAACTATGCAATTTTGACGCCGAAAAGTGCCAAAAAGTAATTACAGAAACTTCATCCGCAACACCTTGAACGTGCTGTGGGCGCGAACTGAGATCCTCTCTTACAGTTAATAATTGCCAGGCGGAACTCAGATCCGGCTTAGCCTAATTTGCATAAATTTTTTTGGTGGGCAAAGCTCGTCATGTCATCAGACTGAGCTTGTTCTTGTACTTGTAAAGACTGAATCTGATTCTTGTGCCGTCGGGCAGTTAAATATATCTTGATGTACACCACAAATGTCAGAATCAAACCGAAAGCTACGGCAACTGAAATAATAATATTCTGAGTAATGGACAATTCCCATAATATCATCGAAGAAACAAATGCACTCCACATCCATATTCCGATAACCACAACGACAACGCGTTTGTGAGTAACAAGTTCTTGGTATCTGAGATGTAGATGAATAGCTGAAAACCTATCTACACTTACAGCCACAACACCAAAGAACGAAGCAACTGAGAAGAAATGACTTAAAATATACAGCAATCGTAGAGTGTTACAGCCAAGATTATCCAGTTGTAACCAATTCACCAGAAAGAAGGTGTAGAATGGTTGACTGAACAAACCAACAGCAACATCAGAGCACGCGAGACTCAGCAGTAGAGTTTTTAAAGTTCTTTCCATTGTCGATGTCTTGTATATGGCATAGATTGTCACAACATTCAACATGACGGTGGTGTAAGTTAGACAATTGTTGAAGATACAGTTGGCGATTAAAGTAGAACGAAGATCTCTAAGTTCGGCGTATATAAAGAACTGAAACTCGTTACAAAACAAGTCTTTCATGACATAAACTCGCTTATGACAGATCAGAACCACTATTCCAGAAAAATGGAATGTGTTGCGATTCTTTAGCAGGACAAATTCTACTTAGTTTGGGCAGCGATTCTCCACTTGATTCCACTTTCTGTCAAAAATGTCACCTTTCCTCCCAAATTTGACGAAGTTCAACAAAATAAAATTTGCATCTCATGGTATGGGTTCTTGAGATGAAAGCCAATGACAAAGAAAGAACTTACGTCAGACATTGAAATTAGCGGAAGGATTCAAGATGTTCAATTGTATTTGTTGATTAAGTCGCCAAATCTCTCCCTAAGCTTGTTTATTGAAGTATATATTCCACATCCTGATAATCTTTTCTTACCCTTACGAGTTCAACACAAAATGCTTAACACGAGAACTTGAGAGTTATCCTTGACTAAGCGGACAAAGGTAATCAAGACAAGTTAGTTTTTTTAATAAGTTAGATTCTGAAATTTTCTCGCCTGGCTTGGTACTGGTCTGAGCCCTCTGCAGAGATCTCTGGCCTAATTGCTCTAATCAAAGGAATTGGTGAAAAAGTTGATGCACTAGCAGAGCAGAAAGATTGTGAAAATGCAGGACTGTGGGGGAAGTCTATCATAAATCACTTATATTGGATAGCTGCAACTGCCCCAGAGGGAGATGGAGACATGCTAGAGGCTGTGTGGAAGTCAGTGACTAGCCACATTCAAGATATTCATGATGGGCATAGCAAATGGTATCCAAAATTTGCCCATGGTGATCTAGATGATTACGATCGAGACAAGGAGTGGTTCCAGTTATGTAAGATTACATGTCAACAAATTTACAAAACTGCTTCTTTTGTGAGTTTTTTTTATGATGGCAAATCTTGTTTTACTTTATGTTTCCTTTTCAGCATCGAAGGTTTGAGAGAAATTAACTGACATCCAACTAAGCAAGTCTCTGTTGAAAGATATCAAGATGGTATCACCTCTCTACCAGACTTCTTCTCTTGAGGCACCTCACAGTCTTGACATAGTAATATTTGCACCCAAACATATCGCTTTTACATTCTTGGCTATGTATGCCAGGTAAAGTGATGAAATTATTGTACAGCATGATAAACCTATCCTTTGCTATAACTTGTCACATTTTCAAATGCAATAATGGACAAAACATCCCTCTTTGGCTTTCAATCTACAGACGTTTCTCGGCTGCCCTTCACTACAATGAAAACAGTGATCGTTTACAGGCAGTCGCAAAGGATGGAACACCCTGCTACACAATTAGGTTCCCAAAGTTCAAAAAAGGAGAGCACTCGGTGCGTAAGGAAAGGACATGTGCTACTTATGGTATACCACTACTCCCTCTTACTATTTAGCAGAACTAAAAGAATTAAATTTTTCATTTGTTTGTTTCCTTGTTTTAACTTCCCTTTTAAATTTGTCTTCGTTAGTTCTAGTTCTAGATATTCTTTACAATTCTTCGGAACTAATCAGTAGTTTTGCACTAAATTGTGTATGTATAATTTAATTTCATAACCCAACAAGACAAACAATTATCATAACTCATGAATAATTGTTATTTCTAGGTTATACTGAGGCTCTACTTGAAATTTTTTTACGCAGGTATGAAGAGGACAAGGGGTCGTTAAAAAATTCTATACAGGATTTGAGAGAATCTATGTCAGCCCCGCTTGCTGCTTCCTTCGAGAAAATCCTGGAAAGAAACAGCAGTTGAAAAATTTGTGTCATGGTTTGCACAGCGGTGAGGTTCTAATCTAAAGTCATTAAGAAAACATTTGTTGCTTTAAAAATAAATCAAAAGATCCGGAGTTCAGCTTGCGAAACTATCTTTCTGTATTTCCCATCGAAGCAAACACAACAGGTTCAATAATTCTACAGGCCACACTCTCTAATCGCCACGTGGTCAACTTGACTACCAGTGTGGAGTGTGAATGGAACTTTTGTACATAGTTTATTTTATCCCTAGCTTGTTCCCTCTTAGTCTTATTGATTCCTGTTTATTTCCTATATATGCATCATAATTCCCATATGATTTTATAGTTCCTTTTTATTACTAGTATTATCATCATTGTCCAGCTTGTTATATATATTATTTTAACCTGGCACGTTCACTTTAAAACGAGTTATACTCAGTTGTGAAATGTGGATAAATAAATTACTTACTTACTTTATAGACAGCCGAGTTCTGTGCCTCGATGGTAATGGGCCTTTTGTGCTGTCCCATTCTCGAGCTCAGTGCCTGTTTGGTCTCTCCAACATAGGTCTCACTACATCAAAGAAGTGGCATCAAAGAAACTGTTTGGGAGAGGGTAGAGGACCATTCTCTTAATAAGAAAGGAGGCTGCGGTTTGTACTCTCACACACGTGGGACCGTGTGTTCCAGGAAGTGCCGAGTCAGCTATCACGTGACACTTGCGTGACCCAGGCCGTCTCAGCAGTTTGCTGATGAAGGCCGTGTGATGTGGCCGAAACGTCGATCGTTCGTCTATAACTTTCCAGTATTTGAATTATTTTCTTTTTATCACATTCTCAACTGCATGACTGATACAGTTCATAACTTTCATGTTTGGTCGGCATTGGCTGACAAGTTCCACGTCGCACTCGCACCTTTGACAATTTTATATAAAACACCCACAGAAGCTCATGTTAAAATAACTTCTGTTGTATTATTTTAGACTGAAAACGTGCTTTATTAGGTTTTCATGTCAAATACAAGTAAATTGCACAATGAATCAAATACCAGTCTGTGTTTCCGAGACGATCGGCATTGCTGTGAACTGGTTCTGTGCTGTCTTCGTGGCGATCGATTCGGTGAACGCTACGCGGCTCATATTGATAAGGACGTGGCCCAGACTCTCCTAAAGGTTCTGAATTATCCCCATCGCTATCATATAGGTTTAAGGCGTTCGAGTCGCTTCCCTCTGACAAAATATCGTCCGAACTTGCACGAGCTGCCACACCAGTGCTACTGTGGAGTCCGTGTTGCGCAATATTTTAGTTCCACCTCTTACGTCACAACCTCTCTCTATTGTTTTCACCGGAAGTGAAATTTCAGCATAAAATGTCGATTTTCTCCTTAAATAATTCGAATTGGGCAAAACGAATTGCAGATTCGTTTATTACGGCCCTTTTTACATAGAATAAGAAAGACATGTATTTTTGGGTTTACATGCCCTTTAAGGTGGCTCTATATAGTATTTTACAAGGCTTTGGGTATTACATATGCATGAATAATTCAGTCTCCCTTGGCAAATGTTTATCTCACAGCACTCGATAGAAGATCAGTAATGACAGCCTACAGCCTTAGACTATATATGGAAGACTTTTTCAGAACCTTAAATTTGTTGCTATGGCAACTAATGATAGAAATGCTTGGTTTTTTTTTTTTTTTTTTACCTACCTGACTTCTAGATGGTGTTTCTCGGTTTCTACGTGGTAAATTCTCTTTTTAGGGGGGAAAACAGAGTTAACATCCAAGGAGTTTCAACTGATGAAGCCACAAGAAAATCTGTACATAATTTTCGGAGTAATTCCCAATTTTCGTTTTTGACGCGTATTACATTTATGTATGTATAAATTTCGATGATTTAATTGTAAGAGCTAGAAAAAGAAAAATCCCATCCATGTGCCAATTTTCCAAAAAAATTCACAGTCTGGAACGCGCCCAATATGCGCCTTTAGATCACTCTAAAACCCTTGTTTTTCGTGACCTCATCAAAACAGAAATTCTTTAAGTTACGGTAATGCGCATGCTCGCGTCGCTCTTTCTTCAGCACGTGCTAGCTGAAAATTAGCCGAGAAATAGACGCTTACTTTTCCCCACCACGGCGATAAGTATACCTACGTGTGGAAAAACATATGGAAATGCGTGTTAAATTGTAGTTTGCTCCGCTGCTTGGAAGTGTTCAACGATCTTGGCTCAAATACGGGTTGTTTTTGTTACTCACGGGGCTTTGCAAGTTGTTGAAGATGGAAATAGAGACATTAAGCCATCAAGCCCTTTTGCTCCGAACTTCTCGAAAACATTTTTAAGATCTCGGTATAAAATGCCCCTTCCGGCTATTTTTTAAGCAATTTGTTCCTTGATGGGAGATTCTGCGTTTGTTGGATGATAAAGAGTTCCTCGGAACGTCTGCAGGAGTTCATAGCGACGATCAAGGTATTTCATGTCGTTTTCTGCGTACTGTGTTGATGACATGCTTTCTATCAACATGTCCTCTGAAACGTTCAAACAGGAGTCAAAGACTATTCTTCTTAAAGCTTTAACATCCTCCATTGCATCGTGTGCGGGGAAAGGCTCATGGAAAAGTGTCTGGTAAATGGATTGTTGATTTAATTTAACTGTGGAACCATCCGATGAGACCAGAGAGGGATGTTTACGTTTGACCAAGTTCTTCATCACAGGGAGAGTGTCAGAAAAGAAAACATTACGACAGGAAAGTTTTTCACAAAGTTGATGTCCACCTTGACGAAGAAGGGTTGGAGTGCCGAAAACCTGAGAGTTGTGCCCGATTAAAACAGTATAAATATTATTATCGCTTTTGACACGCCTGACAGTTTTCTCCAAGAAGGTTAGAAAATTTTCCAGTGACTTTCCAAGTGACGCAGTTTCTACTGGTTGATTGTCTTTGAACAGAGTCTTGACTCCTCTGGCTGTTCGGACACTTAAACCATTTACCCTTGTAGTATGAATTTCTACATCCCTCAAAGGCAATATATAGTTGTTGAAACAGTGCAAACCTGATTGATCAACTGTTCAAAGTTGCGGTTTTTCCACACGTGTTTGTTTCAATATCGTAAATTACGAAATTGTAAGCAGTGTTTCTGTCATAGGAAAATCTCTCCACCACTGGTTTGATTGTTAATTCAGGAATGCATGTTTCAAAGGTTTTCAGCTCCTCACTTGAAATTTTCAAATTGATGATGTCAAATTCTTGGATCAGTTTGGTAGAATCGTTTGGATTAAGGTTAAGTCCTATTCCACTTTGGTATGTGTTTCCTTCTTTAGCTTGTTTTTTACCTGTAAGAGTTAACTTCTGCTTATGTAGTTGAGCTCTTTGGCATTTGAAATTAATGCTGGTTTTTCTAAGTTTGTCATGGGTAGCCTTGTGATCCATCCTTTCAATGTGGCTGATACAGTGTATACCAGGTTCAATGTTGAGGCTCTCAAGTGTTTGGCTAATGTACTGATATACAAGGTTTACTTGGGAGATGCCACAGGCCACTCGGAAGTCATTACTTGCACTTGCCCCATAGTATCTAATTTTGGGTTTTTTTTTACCCTATAACACTGTTTAAGGCCTCGTTTCTGTGCGAATTTGCCCCAGGTGATAACTTTGCAACTACTACATCAGTACAATATTCATCAAAAACTCTCTCCAAAGCTTTCCTTACTTCAACACCATAGAGATCTTTGCCATAGGGTAAGTCAGAGTGTTTATAGTTAATAAGGTCTTTCTTGGCACCACACCTGGATTCATTGCAATTTGTGTGGTTTCCAAAGGAGTGTGGTAGAATGGCTTTTAAGGATTTTTGAAGGGCTGATGGATTCTCCTTATTTTGAGACACGCTATAAGAAAAACATTTGACCGATTAGTTGACAACTTTCTGTGGGAGAGCCGATGAATTTACACATTTCCCACGTTTGCCTAGGTTATACAACCTTGTAGTTAGTGATCTTTTGGCATGCACAATGTCTGTCCACTTTTCTACAGGATAAGGGACATTCTCTTTTATATGTGCAGCTGTTGTGGAGTCTTCATCTCCGACAAAAACAGATAGTTTGACTCTAGAATTTAGGCTTTCAGTAAACAAATGGACTGCTGCCATAGGCTCCATTACCTTTGGTGATGCTGTATGA
This sequence comes from Stylophora pistillata, assembly GCF_964205215.1. Taxonomy (NCBI): domain Eukaryota; kingdom Metazoa; phylum Cnidaria; class Anthozoa; order Scleractinia; family Pocilloporidae; genus Stylophora; species Stylophora pistillata. The sequence continues at coordinate 22,859,958 of NC_142523.1, forward strand.
TTGAGTCGACAATTGTGTTGCTTCGCTTCTTTTCCAGTTTTTCTAGCATTTGTGCAGACCCTGCAGGATTTTGTTCTCGTAGTATAATCCATAACCTTCCCATAAGTTAAGCCCATCACTGCAGCTTGACCAGTTGACGAGTTATGCCCCTTTCCTTGTTTTGCCAACCCATGTCATATGAGCAGGGGATATTGATGCAGCCTTGGTCATCTGCTTTTACACCTTTTTTGAAAGCAGCATTTCTATCTTCTGACATTGCAGTTTTGCAACTTTTTTTCGCTACTTGCTCTACTGCATGCCCAATTTCATTTTCTCTACTCTTAAAAGTTACCGGGTTCACAGAGGGAAAGTTTAATGTACACACTAAATAATTTAGGTGGGTTTCACCGATTCCTGTGTGTAGACACCCAAGAACAGCTCTTGAATTGACATCATGACTGAGAGGACCTCTTTGACCACTCCTGTGTTCATTGGAGGTCTTGACAACATTCTTTCTACCACATGCTGCACAGGTAACTGAGAACACTGAGAGTAACCAACATTTTTTTCTTCTGTTGTGTTCCACAGTGACAAATTGGCTGAAAGTGACAATATTGATACTCGAGAAAATTTTACACTTAGTTCTGGCAGTTGGTCTTCTCTTTTGAAATAAATGAGCAAAGGTAAATTTTTTGCAAAATTAACAAAATTTTAAAAAGCAGTAAATGCTACTTGTGGTTTGTGGAAAATTTACAATGCTTGTTTGTTCCAAATTTGCCAAAAAACATTTTTTGTTGCTATCAATAGAAATACAATTGTGTGACACTTGGTATAGGGTAAGAACTTGCCCAAAAATTTATTGCTTATGAGAAGTTTTATATCGTTTTGAAGATGTACATGTTTAATCAATCACATAACTGTTTCTTGGAAACATTTTCATTTAATAGCCTTAAAGTTGTGTGTTCGTGTACTTACCATAAAACTGAGAATTCATTTTGACTTTTCTTTAGTTGTGATTTTCTTTGGGTAGACAAAAATTGTTTCTTCTTACCTGCTTTACAGTGCTGACAACATTTCAATGAACCTCTCGAAACATCTAAGTCCATAATTCTACTTCCATGTGGAATGCAATTTTCCTTCTTTGTTTGTTTCTGATTAAAAGTCAATGTTCGTACGTGTTAATGGTAATTGAATATTAGGTTGTAACTGTAACCAAACGTTTGTTGGAGTTTTAAAATGAAATGTCAAAATGTTTAGGTGTAATCATATTGACGAAACAACTTGCTATGAACTATTTGTGGTATAATACAAACATTCTATTGGAAAATTCATTACTTCATGAGGGAATTCCGCATTAAATTGCATGCAAAAACCGATATCAAGTACAATTTAAGGCCGAATTCACGAGTGAAGTAATGGATTTTTGCAATTCTGCGCTAAATACCTCGCTTCGTTAACCAATCAGAATGCAAGATTTTATTCAATGATGCGATTCAAATTGAGAACAATTTCTAGAGCAAAGAAAGACTTAAGGAAGCACTTTTCTTAAAACTTTTAGGTGAATTGCTTGGTGCCACACATAGTGAAAACAAAATTTAAACTACACCTGACTTAAACGGGTTTCTCTTTTTTTCGGTGGCGATCAATCTTCTACCATTCCATTAAAATGTAATTTCCTCTTTGCCCTCCACTCGTTTATCTCACGAGTCCTGTCCTCCACGTTTCCACTTCGAGTGGGTTTCTTTTGTGAAAACCGACCCTTTTCGTCACGCATTGGTGGTTGTTTTTCCCGTGTCAGTTGCACCTCTGCAGACACTCCAGCCGTTTTCAGTGTATCATCGCCCATAGAGCTCAAAGCGAAGCCTCCAACCATAAAAAGTGCACCGTGACCACTCTGCGACTTCGTTCGCGTTCGATCACGATCGTCTACCCTTTCTGATATCGGCGCAATAAATGCTGCGAATTGACTCCTCAGTTTAACCACGTCAAAAGAAGAGGAAAGAAGTGTATCTTCAAACACATTTTTAGGAGTTTTTAAGTGGAACGCGACTCGCGATAAAAGTCTCGTCGCCATGTTTATTTTTCTTTTTCTTTTAAATACTCGCGCGCTCGCGCCATTCGTACCCATGTTTCGTGCGCCAATAAACTATATAGAGCCACCTTAAATAGCTATCGACTCCTAATATACTTGTTTCATTACGCGTGAAGAGAGACTTTTGCTATGCGAGTGCAGCATGTGAATGATCAACAACACTTCTCGCGTAATCAAACAAACATATTGAGAGTCAATAGCTATTTAATTACAGAAATGTTTAATAAAAAGGTTTAACAGGAGGTTCATACTCTACTGGGTAAAATCCATGGATGGTTTTCAAAGTCTTTTTCAAACACGATCAGCCGTCGAGGAAATGAGAGATTAGGGAGAGTGAATCGAACAACTTCAAACGATATCAACGTACGAAGACTCGTGAGTACATCAAAAGTAAAACTTTATTCCTATGGCCATTTGTAATTACAATTATTTTTGGACGCTGTTCGTCGTTGGCGAACTGACATGTAAGCATTGGCGAACTGACCTCAGACGTTCGCGAATCGACCTCATACATTGGCGACCTGATGTTGGCGAACTCACACGTTGGCGAAACGACCGGCGTTCCACGCAGCCACACGAGCATAAAAAAGTTCTCCTGTTAAGAACGTGTCCACGAGAGCACCGGGCAGTCGTGATACATGCCATCTCACCGATTTCAATGAAACTGTGCCAGTTAAAAGGATCTACCCCAAAACTCAAAATGGCAATCTGGTTTCTGCTTTAGTTATTTCGGGGAGATAAACGATTCCCCCGATTTTTCAAGGTTTTCACTAAAAAACCTCAAAATAGGTAAAATGTAGGAAGCTCTTATTGCAACTGTATTCAACAAATTACCGTGATGGCTTACATGCAAATTGGTACATCCTTAATAAACGTACGATACAGGTTTCAATCGCTTTTATTAACGGCCTGTCAATCAACAGAGGTGAATAAATTAGTGTGTTTTCACGCTTTTCGATTCACTCAAATATTTGGTAACTTTGAGGTCTAATATCTCTCCTTGCCAGAAAGCTACAACACTAATTTAAACGCCCCTTTCTCGTCCATTAGTTCATCTCTGAAAATCATTAAAACAATCTTTGGGCACTGCCATATTTCTGTCTGGAATGCCTTTTGAAATCTGCCACTGCGAAAGCTTCTCTCAACTACACCTTTCACGCAATTATAGCTGTTGGCAGTTATTTAGGCAAGTATGCCATCTTTTTATAGCTCGTTAAACAAGATAATTAAGCAAGGAAGCTACGAAATGTAGGCAAATTTCCAGATTCTTGGTAGAGATTGGAAATTTCACGTTTAAAGAGAAGCATGTAGGCGAATTATTGATGGAAGAATCGTACCATTTCTCCCTTCAGTCGTTTCTTTTGAAGATTTGCTAAAAGCAGGCAAATATGGCTTTCTTACGGCAAAAAACATTTATCAGTCTTTGATTTGATTGTTTATCATCACAGTTTACAACAGGAGAGGAGAATTTAAAGTCACATGCCGCATAGTTGTTGACATACAAGTTACTGTTTGTAGCACAGACGAGAAGCTGTGCCTTCTTGCTTGAAAGGAAATCTCAGTAACTATGTTAAATCAAGAAACTGCGCTATTATTCCAGAAAATAAAACAAGAATGGTGTTATCGTTGTCACTTACTACTATGGAACATTTCCACGCAGAACTTGGCCGAACTAAATATCTGTGGCGTCACTTGGAAACGTTTCGTTGGGATACGAATTATTTAAGGGCCCTTTAAGCGCGTTGTTCACACTGTCTACCAAGGACCAACTTTCAAAAATTCTGCCGATCTCTTTCCTATTTGCTTGCTTATTGATCAAGAAAAATAGCTGGGTTTTTCTTAAAATATGCTGTAACTACATGAATAAAATATCAATCTCTCTCGAGCTCGATCTTAAATTGCGCGACTTAGAGAAGACCGCATTATTAGTATGATCAGTAGACTCCGTGCAAGTTTCCATTAAAGTTGGGTAATAATGAAAAAAATTCCAAAAATATCCAGTTGTTTTCGGAAGCATGACAATAAATTTGAACATTAGCCACGAGTTAAAGTGGAACATGCACACCTCTAAACTAAGTAGAAAATGTTCCTCTCTTCTCTACTTCTTGAGACAACTCAAGAGATCAGGAGTTGCACCAAGCGAACTTGTGCAATTCTATGTGACATGTATTAGGCCCGTCTTGGAATACGCAAGTCCTGTCTTCCACCGTTCTCTACCAAACTACATCAGCGAAGATTTGGAACGGATCCAAAGAAGGGCACTCAGAATCATCTATCCTGACCTGTCATATAGTGTAGCACTAGAAACAGCTGGCCAACCGAAACTTCACGAGAGGAGGGAAAAAAATTTCAACCAATCTCTTTGACGAGATAGTCCGTAGCCCCACCCATAGACTCCACAACCTCCTCCCCCAAAGAAAGAGTTGTAGATACGCGCTAAGGCGCAAAAGTGATTTCACTCTCCCCATATGCAAAACCGAGCGCTTGAAGAACAGTTTTATTTTTAGCCATATTTATAAGATGTAGATAATTTTCCTTCTTTCTTAACGACGAAGTTGTAATATTGTATACGTTCTTGTTACCATCTGTATTTGTAAATATTCCGTAATTCAGCCTTTGGCTGCAAGGTGTTTATAATAAAGTATCTATCTATCTATCTATCTATTCAAAAATCGAGACGCAAAGGTCCGCATTTTTAGTAACTTAATGGTAGCTGTGCCCTACCCTGCGGTTTTCTGCTAAATTTCGCCACTTCACATCTGCTAAAAAGCTACGAAAATTGATTCAGATGTGGACTTCTAGAGAATCTGAATGGGGCTAGCTGTAAGCTAAAAAATGGCTATAAATTCTCATGATTAGCTGAGCTCTTTTTGCTTGCAAATTAAACAACGAATTATAATGCGCAATTAATAAAAAACCTACTTCCGACAGCTGGCAAATGAAAGACTGACAAGTGAATAATCTAAATTTCAAGGTCTCACCTTATCTTCTACCTTGTTTAGTCAGTTTTGACGTCTAAGGCTAGATCATCCGCATCAGATCTCCTCGTCCTCAGTCATTCTTGCAGTGGAGGACCTCTGTAGTAAACCAGCTCCGGTTAGGGTAGATAGTCGGCTGAAGTATCGACCGCTATGCTGCTCAGCCAACCACTCAGACTTAGAGAACATTTTCTGGCCAGTATCATCTCTTAAACTCTTCATTTGGGAAGCCACATCTGAAACTGTTGCCTTTTTAACAGCTTCCTCCCCTGCGCAGAACACATCTACGAGATAATTCTTTGCTTTCTGAGAGAAGGCCCTCCTGAGATTGTTCGTCCGGATCTTTAGGTGAGGATCTTTGCATGCTAGAAGCCAACACCTGCGGAATGGACTGCCTCATATCCACTTTCTCTTGATCGTGTAGTTGGCGGATTCTTTTGTCAGCCTCACCAGGTGTTTGCCGATGTGAAGGTGCTTTTGGAGGGCAGTGAACTACTGAAACACCTTGATACACCCTTCCTCTTGACAGGAAAATCCTAGCTTTTTTCTTCTGTTTGCGACAGCCCGTCGGCACAGACAGGAGAAGAAAGCTAAGACTGGCTAGTTCTCGTAATGGCCCAGGTTCAGAAATCTGCGCAGGATTCAGATAACTAATTAATTGCTTCTACATATGAATATATCAACAAAGTTGAGATGGTAAATTGGCCTCCGTTACGATTATAAAAGCTGACGTTTCGAGCGTTAGCACTTCGTCGGAGCGAATATAGGGGAATTGTGTGTGCTTTTGAAGGCAGAAAATGGAGCTACGTGATTGGTGGGAACATGGCAACGAGAAAAATACGAATGAATTAGTGGAATGAAAAGCGTTCGTTGATACCTGTGGGATTTAGACTGCCGGTTTGAAAGAGGAGCTTTTGTTCAAGAGTTTTCCGGCTTTCCACGCTACCTAAGTGTAAGGAAAGACCGCAGATTGCCATGTGTTGGTTAGAATTGTTAGGTAAATTAAAATGTCTAGCGACTGGTTTCGATGTGTCCTTGTCATTCCTCTCCACGTCGCGAAGGTGTTCTCGGAATCGGTCACTTAGTCTTTTGAATAAAGGCTGATAGTTTCGAAAGAAACTATTTGGGGCTGCGTTGGTGGGGGTAACGAAATAATTTGGATATATCAACAAAGTTGAAATGGTAAATTGGCCTCCGTAACGACTACAAAAGCTGACGTTTCGAGCGTTAGCCCTTCGTCGGAGCGAATACACGAATTGTGGGTTCACGGTGTGTGCTTTTAAAGGCAGAAAATGGAGCTACGTTATTGGTGGGAACATGGCAACGAGAAAAACAAGAATAAATTACTGGACTGGAAAAGCGTTCGTTGATCCCTGTAGGATTTAGACTGCCGGTTTGAAAGATGAGCTTTTGTTCAAGATTTTTACGGCTTTTCCGTGCTACCTAAGTGTAAGGAAAGACCGCAGATTGCCATATGTCTCTTAGATTGATCAGGTAAATTAAAATGCCTAACGACTGGTTTCGATGTGTCCTTGTCATTCCTTTCCACGTCTCGAAGGTGTTCTCGGATTCGGTCACCTAGTCTTCTGCCTGTTTCGCCGATGTATATCTTTTCGCAATAAGTGCAAGTTATGCAACAGATTACATTGGCGGAGGTGCACGTGAAGTGATCGGTGATCTTAATGGATCGTTCAGGTCCCGATATTTTATCAGTGTTGTGAATGAAAGGACACGTTTTGCATCGTGCACGAGCGCATTCCTCTATTCCTCCACAATTCCTCTATTCCTCTATTCCTCTATTCGCTCCGACGAAGGGCTAACGTTCGAAAAGTCAGCTTTTGTAATGGTTACGGTGACCAATTTACCATTTCAACTTTGTTGATATATCCAAATCACTTAGTCTTTTGCCTGTTTCGTCGATGTATATCTTTTTGCAATAGGTACAAGTTATGCAATAGATTACATTGGCGGAGGTGGACGTAAAGTGATCGGTGATCTTAATGGATCGTTTGGGTCCCGATATTTTCTCAGTGTTGTGAATGAAAGGACACGTTTTGCATCGTGCTCGAGCGCATTTAAAAGTGCCTGGTTGGTCATTAGTCTGAAAAGAACTTCTGACCAAAAAATTTCCTATGTTTTTGTCGCGTTTGAATGAAATGTGTGGAGGCTGCGAAAAGATAGTGCTTGTCTCTGGATCGTTTTGAAGTAATTTAAAGTTTTTAAGAATGATAGATTTAACTGAGTGGTTGTGAGGGTGAAACGTGAGAGTGAATGGAATGCGGTCGAAATCTTCCTTTTGTGACGTTTGTAGTGCTGAATGTCGATCAATAAGTTGGGCGCGGTGGTAACCCGCTTGAACTACAGAATCAGGGTAACCACGTTTATCGAAAAACTGGCAGATTGACTCTGATTTGTGGTGGAAATCAGAATCATCACTACATAAACGACGAAGTCTTAGAAACTGAGAAAAAGGAATGGTGTTCAAAGACGAATACAACAAGTAATTATGCGAGTCTTTAGGTTTGTAATACACACTAGTGAATAAACCGTTCCCTTCAATTGAAACTTTGATGTCTAAAAAGGTTAAAGACTTGTCAGAAATTTCCCAGGTATATTTCAGAGCCGAGTGAAAATAATTGACTGCGGTTATGAATTGAGTCAGCTCCTCTCTGGTAGAGGAGGTGGCGCCGATACAGTCGTCGATGTAGCGACCGTAGAGTTCAGGTTTGGAGCCGTTGTATTGGCTGAGAAATTGGTGTTCGACAAAACCGACAAAAAGATTGGCATCGCTAGGTCCCATTTTGGTACCCATGGCTACACCATTGGTTTGTTTGAAAAAGTTGTCCCCGAATGAAAAACAATTGAGTGTGAGCGCTAGTTCGGCTAAGCGTAGTAAATGGTAAATTGGTAGTAGATTTAGGCTCCTTAACAGTACGTTCGATCAAAAAAATGTTTAAGGGCCAGAAGACCTTCCCCATTAGGAATGACAGTGTAAAGAGACGTAATATGCGAAATATTAGTTACATCGCAGCCTCCACTCATTTCATTCAAACGCGACAAAAACATAGGAAATTTTTTGGTCAGGAGTTCTTTTAAGACTAATGACCAACGAGGCACTTTTAAATGCGCTCGTGCACGATGCAAAACGTGTCCTTTCATTCACGACACTGTGAAATTATCGACACCCAAGCGATCCATTAAGATCACCGATCACTTTACGTCCACCTCCGCCAATATAATCTATTGCATAACTTGCACTTATTCCAAAAAGATTTACATCGGCTAAACAGGCAGAAGACTAAGTGACCGATTCCGAGAACACCTTCGCGACGTGGAGAGGAATGACAAGGACACATCAAAACCAGTCGCTAGTTATTTTAATTTACCTAACAATTCTAAGCAACACATGACAATCTGCGGTCTTTCCTTACACTTAGGTAGCGCGGAAAGCCGGAAAACTCTTGAACAAAAGCTCCTCTTTCAAACTGGCAGTCTAAATCCCACAGGTATCAACGAACGCTTTTCATTCCACTAATTCATTCTTTTTTTTTCTCGTTGCCATGTTCCCACCAAGCAGGTAGCTTCTTTTTCTGCCTTTAAAAGCACTCACAACCCACAACTCTCCTATTCGCTCCGACGAAGGGCTAACTCTCGAAACGTCAGCTTTTATAATCGTAACGGTGGCCAATTTACCATTTCAACTTTGTTGATATATTCAAATTATTGCATTACCCCCACCGACGTAGCCCCAAACAGTTTCTTTGGAAACTATCAGCCTTTATTAATTGCTTCTAAGTTTGAGTTGCTGAAGGTTTCAATTGTGACGAGCCTAGTGGAGCCTTGGCGTGTTTTAAACCGTGCCAGCTGGTCTGCGCTATAAAACTCTTCACCTCCAATATCATAAGCACGCCACATTCTCAAGCTTCTATTCTCGTGCGAGAAATTATTCAATACCTGTACGCCGGTCATGGTACGCTGTTGGTCATTGCTTGTGCGGATGGCTAAACTTGACACACTGTTGCTTAGCAGCCCTTGACTCCACCCGGCTTAAGAGCAAGATGACAGTTTTATCTGTTTTTGTTTTTGTTTTTTTTGTTTTTGTTCTTTTTAACCGAATTTTTTTTTGAATGATAAATTAGCGAGCATACTTGACTTAATCTCCTACGCGTTCCGTCTGACAATAGCAGACTTCATCAAGGAGTTTTTACAAGTTTGGTAAACCTTACTTATCTATATATCTATTCTCGACCTGTGCGCATAGTGTGAAGCAAGGGTTAAGGTATCCCCGAAATGTTGTGCATCAGTGACATCTTTTGGACGTTACAAGCATGATTAGTTGATGTTTTTGGAGGTCACAGACTTGGTGAAGCAAACGGAAGGCATCCACAACGACGCAAGAATTGCCTAAGGTGCTGTACGCGCGTGAAATTTTCAGACGTTACATGAATGTGTATGGGTGCGTTTGGGGTCACGATAGCATCTCAAACCCTCAAACACATCACGTACTCGTATATGTAACACGTCTAGTTTATCATTCCCAAAAGTTTCCTCCAAAATAATATTGTCTGCATTATGGTGTTAAAAAAGCAGCGGAAGTTTATGTTGCAGGCTAATTTGCAGCATACAGAAATGTCTTAAACGAGACCTAAACACCTGAGCCCGACACTGCGCAACGAAACCCCCAAGAGTGCCATATATCATCTGGCTTTCACATTCACACAGGAAAGGCCATAACATTCAGGGAAAATAATAGACGGGTTCACGCTCTTGAGTGCATGCTGGGTAATTAGGGCAAGCAAGTCCGAAATGGCGGATACGCTCAGCTACACTCTTTTGCTTGATCTGAATACTTAGTGAATATCGGCTTTGTTTCAGAACTTGTTGCAAACTTTAGTATCCACAGTTCAAGATAAAAGTCACAGTTACATTTTGAGCTCTGTATTTTCGATTTTAATGCGTCAAAAAATAAGATATATAGTGGTTAACTACCGATGTTGTGTTGGAGGTTGTAACAACGACTCAAGATATCCAAACAAGATCTTGAGAAGGTCACATGTCGAAACTCTTCGCTAGAATTTTTTTCCGAAGGATCCAAAGAAAAGAGCCAAATGGATTTCCAGCATATCCAAAGGACTTGTTGGATTCGAACCCGGCAGCTACAAGAGTGTTTGTTCGAATCACTTTCAATATAGAAAGCCAACGTACTCCTCACCAACTCCAACTTTGTATATGGTGCCAAGTGACTCTAACAAACCTTCACCCAAGAAAAGAAAGCTTGTGGCAAGACACGAAGTTGGCCCTACTACTGGGGCATCCAATAACTCAAGCTTCAAAGAAGAAGGGACTCAATGCTTGATAATAAATCCGTTAACATACGGAAGTATGAAGTTTGCTGATTTAACAACAGAGCAAGATGTCCAGCGTTTCACTGGATTCCCTAACGTAGAAACATTTCAATTGATATTTAACACACTTTTTGAAAAAACCATGTGTATGCACTACTGGAAAGGAGACAAAAAAAGTGCTTTGAAGGACACCACAAAGCCCAGGTAAAATAATGTACAGAGAGCTCTAACCTTGGAGCAAGAGTTTTTGCTAACTATGATGCGAATCAAGCTCGGACTCTATGTATTTGATCGGGGTTTAAGGTTCAAATTTTCCGAGGTTTCTGTCAGCTCTGTCTTTACCACTTGGGTTAAACTGATGTCTAAAGAATTAAAGTGGATCATATCCTGGCCAGATAGGCATTTAATTCAAAGAAATATGCCTGATGTTTCGACGATATTACAGAAAGTGTAGAGTCATCATTGACTGCACAGAACTATTCACTGAAACTCCTTCAAGCCTAGAGAATGCGGCAATGTGTTGGTCAAATTACAAACAACACTACACTTTAAAGTTTACCGATAGGGGTAACACCAAATGGCCACATATCATTTGTCTCTGAGACCTTCAGTGGGAGGTCATCTGATGTTTTTATTGTAGAAAACAGTGGTTTCTTAAACTATCTTCAGCCACATGACCAATTTATGGCAGACAGGGGATTCAAGATTCATGACCTGTTAGCATACTACCAATGTTCTCTAACAATTCCACCCTCCAAGCATTCCAATCTCAAGATGTCAGTTACTGATGTTAGGAACACATTACTTATTGTTAATGTACGGATTTATGTCGAGCAGGCTATCAAGTGAATTAAAGACTTTGCTATTTTAAAGATGAAATAAACAATGTTTGGCTGTGTAGCCGCGTGATGCGGTTCCAGTCAATACCCACTAATTGACCTTTGCTCACCATAGAGTCTCCTGTAGCTCAGTGGTTAGAGCATCCGACTAGATCACGGAGGGTCGTGGGTTCAAATCCCATCTGGAAACTCGGTTTGCTATTTTAAAGCAAGAAATTTCCATTAGCAATCTTTCCCATTTGGATGACATAATCATCATTTGTGCAGCAATATGTAATATGAAAAAGCCTTTGAGTACATAGATTTTATTTCATCAATTATGTTTGCATTTTGAACCAGTCCAAAATGTTCCCATTCAATTTTCTCACAGTTTATAAGCTATGGTAGTCAAGTTTATTAACACATCTTCTAAAATACAATTCCTTTATGGAATTACACAAACATGCTGGTATATAGCTACAATAATGTTCAAACAATAACTTTGAAACTTTAGTAATACTAAATACTATAATGTTTCGGTTTCATCCGCACTATTTTGTACTATTTAGTACTTTGTTGGGGTCATATTGCTTCCACTCTATAATTTTAATCATTATCTAGTGCTTGTTCATTGCAAAATCTACAAATGAATGTTGATTCTTGTTCAAAATTTGAGCAGGCCCAGTAAAACCATAGCATACAACATTCACACTGAACACTGTTTTCATCATCACACTCAATTTCATCTTGCTCAAGACAGGGTTTTTAACAGACAGCACAATAATAAATAGGCCTAGTACCTAGCAACACCCTAGCAACATAAGTCTCGAAAAAAATTGTTAGTTTTGGTATGATATCTTGCCACAGTTTTAAATCAAACTCAATAATCTCAATATGAGCACCACTAAGTGGAGTCCAAACACCGAAAAAGGTCTTAGGACATCCTGTTAGGGCCATTTGTCCTTGTATCTGGTAATAATAACTGTGGGTTCTCTTGAGCATGATATTCCCATTCACTAGTTGTAGATATGTTGTATTGTTCCAATGCTCATCTAATTTCATGTCTGCAAGTGAGTATGGACATTTATACTCAATACAAGAATGACCACAGCAGTCGGAGTGAAAAATACCATCTGGGGTAGCTCCCACAAAAGGGTAAGTTTTAGATATAAACAAGCCACAAGTCTGAAGCTCTGCATTCTTGTGTTTTTTGGATTCTTGTGCAAAGAATGATGCAGCAGCATCTCTCTCATGTTCTCTTCCCCATTCAATGGCAAGTATCAGTGACAGATCGGTACAATATAAAATTCGCTCAAGAAGGGTGTTACCTTGCAATTTGGATTTCTTTTTCTAAGAATTGTCTTTGTCTTTGTGTATACTTAATGAAAATGAGATGCAGTTATTATACCTTTTCTTTGCTCTTTCCATATGCTAGAGTTAGCCTGATCCCTTGAGGCCTTTTCTAATTCTTTAATGCTACTGTCATTGAAAGATAACTGCTCCAGAAATAGACCAATTTCGATATATTTCAACGTGAGAGACTGGTAGAGAAAATTCAACACCCAAGCGAGGCTCCGGGGAACAAAATTCATTCGAATCGAGCTTTGGTTGTTCACATCTTCGAGCAGAAACTGCTCTCTTGGGTTATCGTTTTTCTAGTGTAAATTCGTATTTTCTTCGAGTAAAAAGTGAATCGAAGTAATCATCGTTGTAATGGCCACGTCGGAAAAAAAAAGTGAGATCAATAATCTACAATACTTTCAGCGTCAAAAGTTGCCGTGGTTGCGAACCTTCCTTCAAGGAAGAGGGATACAAACATCCTCGGAGGGAAAGTGTAAAAGAAAGGCCAAGTTGGTTGAGCTTGAGTTTAATGCTCATTCAATGAAGCTCCCGAAAGTGACTGAAGGGGAAATTGAAAATGAAAATCATATCATGGCCGAATTACTTTCCACAGACGAGGGTGTTTTGCCAGACCCTGCATACCTATTGAAATCGAACTGTAGTAGGAACCTCTCCATATTTCCAGAAGTCACCTTCCCAGATATATGCTACTATCTTGTGGGGAAGGCAAACGAGCACTCTGAAGAAACCTTAAATTCTTTTAAATGGCTAATGGTTTGACATACCGTTGAACATTCACCTTTCGGAAGCGTAGTATCAGAACCGTTCGAGTTACTTTTCGGTGTTGCTTGTTCCTGGCTGCAAAAGTACGAGTGATGATGGTTTACTGAAATCGCATCAGCACTAAAATCCGCCGAAGTCTCGTAGAAGTCCTCATCAAGCTTTCTGGGACAAACTTTCTCGGCTTGCGGTTATTCATCACACTGTGCCTTCCTATCAACAAGACGTTTCGAACGTGAACTCCACAGTATTAGTAGATTTCGTTCGATCAAAGATAGTCGGATAGCAGTCTGAACGTACACTTTAACTACCAGAAACTGAAGTCTCGATGTCGCTTTCCTTAAAATGCAAGGAACAGATTCGTGGATCGCGCAGTGCCTTGGATTTTAAATACTCGCTTACAGAAAACTTCCCACTTCTTACGCTCATTGTGCCTTGTAGGAAAGTAAAAATAACTGAGATCTGATCTTTCCTTACTCCCACTGCGGCAAAGCGCAACAGCACAATACTTTACCATGCTACAGGCGAAGATGAACAGCAATGGGCCAAAATAAAACCGAGAATATTCCCTATTTATCAATCGCACATGGCTGTCCTTGCAGTGTTTGCAGTGGTTTGTTTGTTTTTATTATTCGCGCCGTATTCCCCGGAGCCTCGCTTCGGTGTTGGAGTCTCGTCACCAGTCTGCCACGTTGAAATATATCGAAAATGGTCTATTGTCTCACTAATTCATCAGCATCTACACCATTGTTTTTAGAGGACATATCATCAGCTATACTTTGTAGTGATGGGGGAACATCATCAGAAGTTGGTCGTGCATATGAAATATGGATCACAGCATCAGGATTTATGTTTCGAAGGGAAGTTAGAAACTTTTGCTTGCTTCCTTCGGTAACAACCCTCAAGGATTCTGGCCGAGGATCAAAGTTCTATTTTTCCTTGCTGTTAATAGCATAACTTGGGTTTTCTTTAACTACCTTGTGGCTTTGGAACACCATGTCCTTTAATTTCAAGGGTTGAATGTCTTTATTGCTAGTATTATTCCACACACATGCCTTATCTGTGCTGGAAGGATCTGGGAAACCTTTCTGGTTGGCAAACTCAACTTTATATAAAAGAGCTATGACATGATTACAGCACTGACTGTATCCAGCTGTATAGCTACAATATGCCCCAAGAATTTCACCGGCAGATTTACAAATTATCCACACGTTATGAAGTTCTTCGCGAATTCTTTGAGATGGAGTGACAGATGCAAACAACAGAACTTTGTCTTGTCCATGAATTGTTTTTGAGTATACAGTGTGCACAAAACCACTTTAAAGTATGTATACGCTTTTCTGATTTTATATTGACCAATATAGTCAGTGTCGAAAGCTTTTTTTTCCAATTATAAACGAGAATATATGACCAACGTTTTTATGCGGCCACTTTGTTACACAGTCGTCCCAATCGACCATTGATAACGGATCCTTTATACCGCATGTGCGTATTAGTTCTACATGTTCATTTTGTGGTGACTTGGCTTGGCTTTTAGCCGAATCTCGAATAGGTGTTTTATGCTCAAAAGCTACCAAAGCACGAACAGCAAGATCCGAGTGTGTCCCTCTAGACGGAAAACCTCGCTGTTGAAGCTGCAATTCCCCACATGAAAGTTCCAAAAAATCTTCGAGGTGAGTGGCCATGATCGTGTTGCTGGGATATTGAAATGTCAACGACTTTTAAGCGAGATGGTAATAACGTACAGAGCTCAAAATGTAGCTGCGACTTCTATATTGAGCTGTAAGTATTCGGAACAGAGTGTAGTTGAGCGTATCCGCCATTTTGGATTTGCTTGCCCTAATTACCCAGTATGCACTCAAGAGCATGAACCGGTCTATGGCAGATGCAGATGAAATTTGCTGGCGAAAACCAGGCAGTTGCAATGATAAAGGTTTTTATAACATTCTGGTGGTGTTACCTTCTAAAAGGGCTCCATAATTATAAAAGGTCACGAAGTCACGCCATAAATACCATTTTTGTGAAAATTTCATTGTTGTGGTAAGTGGCAACAATAACACTTCCCAGTCTTATTTTCCAGAGAAATAACGCAATTTATGAACTTGATAGAGCTATTGATATCTACTTTCAAGCGAGACAGCAGAGTTTCTCGTCATCCGTTGTATGTAGAGGCCGAAGTTGTTGTACTCGGGAGCTTGTATGTTAACAAGCACGCTGCATGTGACTTTAACATTTCCTCTCCTGTTACAACCTCTTGATTGTAATCTGTGATAATAAACAATCAGATCAAAGAATAATAAATGTTTTTGCCGTAAGAAAGCCATATTTGCCTGTTTTTAGCAAATCTCCAAGAGAAACGACTGAAGGGAGAAACGGTACGATTCTTCCATCAATATTTCGCCTACATGCTTCTCTCTAAACGTGAAATTTCCAATTTCTACCGAGAGTCTGAAAAGTTACTAACATTTCTTAGCTTCCTTGATTAATTATCTTGTTTAAAGAACTATAAAAAGATAGTATACTTGCCTAAATAACTGCCAACAGCTAGAATTGCGTGAAAGGTGTAGTTGAGAGAAGCTTTCGCAGTGGCGGATTTGAAAAGGCATTCCAGACAAAAATATGGCAGTGCCCAAACATAGATTTATTTATTTTCAGAGATGAGATAATGGACAAGAAAGGGGCGTTGAAATTAGTGTTGTAGCTTTCTGGCAAGGAGAGATATCTGACCTCAAAGTTACCAAATATTTGAGTGAATCGAAAATCGTAAAAACACACTAATTTCTTCACCACTGTTGATTGACAAGCCGTCAATCAAATCGATTGAAACTTGTATCGTAAGTTTGTTAAGAATGTACTAATATGTATGTAGGCCGTCGCAGTAATTTGTTAAATACAATTGCAGTAAGAGCTTCTTACATTTTACCTATTTTGAGGCCATTTTTTAGTAAAAACCTATAAAAACCGGGGGTGGTCTATCCTCCCCCGGAAATAACCAAAGCAGAAACCAGACTGCCATTTTGAGTTTTGGGGTATATCCTTTGAACTGGCAAAGTTTCATTGAAATCGGTGAGTTGGCATGTATCACGACTGCCCGGTGCTCTCGTGGACACATTCTTAAAACGTCTTCCTTATTTTTTAAAGTCAGAACAAGAAACTCCCAGTTCCTTCAAACGCGCGTATTTTTGTTTCTCGTTTCTGTTTTCCATTAAAGTCTTGAAACAAAGCGACGTGAGCGCAGCAAGGACGAAATGCTTTTTTGAACCGGCTAACGTCAACCCGTCCGGCCGTGCACACGTCAGCTTTCATTAAGGTTTCCCATGGGATTGCGCGAGCGGGGCCAAACGGGTCATACGATAATCTTACTTATTTTCTTGGGAATTTCTTGAAAATTTTTCGCGGAAATTAATCAGGAGAAAGGTAATGGATCCTTTTAACTCGTCACGATAAGCTGTTTACACTTATTGATTATTTCTCTCTCCATGCCGATTAGGTTTTTGACAATTTTCGCGTAATTTATTTCCTTTCATTAATTATTTTTTGTCAAATCGCAAAATTAGGGTCGCGAAAATAAGTAACAATAAAGTAGTCGAAATGAAAAAGAAGTCAAACTGAGTTTTTTGAGAGTTTCCTTATAAGGCTTATTTTCTCAAATACACATGTGCGACATGTTAACACTCTTTTCAAACTCATTTGAAATTAAGACAAACTGTTTAATACGAAAACCCGAATTAAAAGTTACTCTTGTCTGTCTGAGCGGACAGAGGTAATCAAGAAAAACTCATCGTTAAAAAAAGTTCTGAAATTTCTCCATCTTTGCACAGGCGCACACCATGTACAGAGACCTCTGGCCTAAATTCTAAAAAGTTTAACGTACGCCACCGCTGTTGTCGCTTTCATAAATAGATTGCTGTTTAGCTGATTATGAGGATTACAACTTAGACAGTTACTGCACATCGGTATTCAGTGATTAATATGAATGTCATTTGAACACCGATTGTAAATATTCGGGATGGCTGATTTCTTTTCTGAGAAATGTTCCACGGTACATGTCCACGATGGCGTGTCGAATGTGTCTCATCTTCCAGCAGTAAAGGAAAGGGTTCAAAGATTAATCAAGAAACACGAGTCAATGAATGACTGAAAGAAATATATATAAAGCGCATTTTAGTTGCTTTCGTTTACTTGATAGTGACAGCTATGTTTATTAGGAAACTAATAAAACATGGAAAAGACTTCAAGATGATAATGATATATTCTGAAAACTAAACAATGTTTGGTTTAGTTTTCTTAACAGATGATACGCCCTGGAACCTTAGGTATCATTCTTATCATCGCTTTTCTTATGCCTCAGCTCTCGCTGTTCCCAAATGAGCTTCTCCGTTAGAGCATGGGCGGGCGGTAGTTTGTGTTTTCAAGCGCGAGATTCAGCGCGGTGAATATTCGGTCGCCATATTGGACGGGTGGAAGATCTGGTAGATCTGGAACGAGTGACAAAACGAGGGGGAAAGGGAAAGTGGAGAAACATAAGAAAAGCCCGGTTTTTCTCCCCTTCCTGGTTTTTCTCCCCCTTCTTAACGCTTTGTCACTTCTCTAAGATCTTCCACCCGTCAAGCAAGCTATTATCTTCCTAAAGGATAGGTCATTATTTTACACCTGCAAAGTGGGGGGGGAGCGGGGGAGGGGAAGGGGGAGAGAGAAGGGTGGCTTTAGTCAGTGAATCAGTTTTTTTACTGTCCACCCTCCTTTATACTCTGTTGGCGAGGAATGATTCCCCCCCTTCCCCGTTATCCCTGGAAACCAGGAGGAATGGACGCTGTTACAAAATTCTCCAAGATTTCAAATGAAGTTTCAAATCGTCACGTAATCATTAGGGATATTTCCGAAATGTAAGCTGTCGATTGTCTGTCAAAATAGATTTTAAGACATTTTCATACGAGGCTATTGTTCTGACACTTTTCACATTATTGATCCACTTTTGTCTAGAGTTTGGAAAGAATTATTCAGCTTATGCGAAAATTGTCAAAATAGGTTTTGACAATTTACTCACAAGGCTTAATTTTTTATGTATATCTTACCTCATTTATACCAGCAAAATATGTTTACTAAAACTTGGTTTAAATTCCCTATGACACCTATTGATAATAATGATAATAATTTACATTTATATAGCGGCGCAGACCTCTATGTGGATATATTGAGTCGCGTTTCACAATATCGTAGGGTAAAATTATGTTAAACGTAACTAAAAATATAAGAACTATCAAACCAACGAACCTATGCACTCGAAGTGAACAATTACCTAGTAAAAACTAGTTAAACTTATTTGAAAGCTAAATTTCAAAAATGAGTTTTGAAAGCAGTCTTGAAAGTATCCAATGTCTTTATGTTGCGAATTGTGGAAGGTAATGCATTCCAGAGACAAGGTGCAGCTGACTGGAAGGCACGATCGCCAAGGGTTAGGCCTACTCTGGGGCCTTAAGTCGCCGTAACTTTGGGCGACTTTGGGCGATTTAAGGCGACTTAAGAAAATTGGTAGAAAAAACACTGCGACTTTAGGCGATTTAAGGCGACTTAAGGCGATTTTATTTGACTGAAGTAATAAAATCAAAGTTAGCAACAGTCTCTCCATAAAATTTAAAAATATTTACAGAATCCCTTCCAATAAACACAATATAATTAGAGTGGGGTGAATAGGGTCAATTGGGAAGGGGGGGAGTCCTTATAAAAATTAATTTCATGACCAATAGCGACTCAAGGCAACTTAAGTCGACTTTAGGCAACTTTACGCAACTTCAGGCGACTTAAGGTAACTTAAGTCGACTTAAGGCAACTTTACGCAACTTTAGGTGACTTAAGGCAACTTAAGTGGACTTTAGGCAACTTTACGCAACTTCAGGCGACTTTAGGCAACTTTAGGTCCCAGAGTAGGCCTAAGGGTTGGACGGGTCTTGGTGCTAGGTAATTCGAGTTATAAAGACTCGTTTGACCTAAGAGAGTACCTGGATTGCTTTTTGATGCTAATTAAATCAAACAAATAATTAGGAGCTAGACCATATAAACACTTAAATGTCAAAAATAAAATCTTAAACTTTATTCGATAACTAATCGGGAGCCAATGAAGATGGAAAAGCAATGGTGTAACATGGCAGTATCTAGGTGATCCGGTGACCAGCCGAGCAGTGGCATTCTGTATCCGTTGGAGTTTCATAATATGTGAATTTGAGAGGCCGTATAGTAGACTGTTACAATAATCTATTCTTCTGGTTATAAAAGCATGAACTAATGATTCAGTGACAGGACGACTTAAATATTTTCTAATTCTACGTATGTTCTAAAGATAATAGAATCCAGGTGAGCAGGTTCTGTTAATATGACTTAGCATACTCATTTTCGAATCCGAAACCAGGTTCCTAAGTTTAGAACTTCACATGATAGAGCAATTTGGGACTAGCCCACCGATAAGATACTAATGTTACTGACTTTCTGAAGTTGTTGTCGCGTTCCAATCAAAAGATATTCTGTCTTATTCGAATTCAGTTGTAACTTATCCGTTTGCATTCACTGACCAGTATCAGCGATACAAGATTCCCTGGCAGATAAGGCACCTATTTTTAGCAATAAGTTATAAAGATAGAAGCATGTAGAGGGTGTCTGGTAAGATTTGTGAGTGATTCTGATGCGTCTTTGTTATTTTACGAGGCGGTAATAGTCCGAAATTGTAGCGAACTTAGGCTTCCGTATCTCTTTGGCCGTGTTGAAGAGTACTGGTACATAAATATTTGTGACGTCATAGTAGTAAGTTCCAGTTTATCAAAGAAGCTAAGTAGGCTTGGAATCTATTGCTTACGATCTTTTAAGCAAAAAAAATAAAATAGATAAAATGCCGTTTTGATGTGTAGTTTGGTGTTGTTCGAATACCCCTGACTCGAAGAAGAATATTTCGCTCCAAAAGATTCCTTTCGAGGGTGATCGAAGGCCAGAGGCTATGAAAAGGCGAAAGAGGTGGATTCAGTTTGTGAGCGCAGTTTGCTATCTGGACACTGACTTCCAATTCACGCATACGCTCAATACCGTAATTATTTGCTTATAAGCCAATCCTGGCTATAAGCTGAGACCCTAAACTTTTAGCTTTCAAAAGCTGTTGGATGCTTATCACGGAAAAATAAGCCATAAGTGGACACCGACTTCCAATTCGTGCATATGTTCAGAACTGCAATCATTTACCTATAAGCCGATCCCGTCTATAACTGAACGAATGGTGAGCTTAAAATATCAGCAGAACGAGCTGTATTCGAAGTATCTTGTATTAGATCATACACTTCTGGAGTGGTTTTCTCCTTTTCGGGGCAGAGTAATCAGAATAAAATGCAATTTTGGGAAGCAAAGCCTCATCTGATTTCTGTCAGATCGTGTTACTTAGCAGTGGGAACAGCTTTTTCTGATTGGCCAGTTGAGGATGTTATTAAAACAGGTCAAAGCAGTTACTCTAAATCTCGCTTTTATTCATTCTTTACGGGAATGCTATCAGCGGATAAATTCTGCGGCTGAAGGTGAAAGAATTGTGCAACGATCCAAGGCTTGGGAAGAAATTCCAGAGCAGATGATGCAGAAATTATCTACAACATGCGGGATTTCGAATGCGTTCAACGGCACAGAAGATGATAACATTCACACGGATGAAATTGCCTAAACTAGCGGACGATAGGATGGCCTTGAGGCCGACAGCAAAGAAGACGACGAATTCAACCCATTCTTGAAGTTATTACTAAACAAAACGGCTCCATTCAAATAAAAGTAATTGGATAACTATCATTTTGCGTAAGACGAGTAATTTGTGTGTTTTGACGATCGCGCGGCTTTTAGCCGAATATACATTGGAGTTACGGTATTCTCTCGTAAGAATTGTTTATTTTAAGAATTACTCGGCCGGAGGCCGAATCCCCAATCTTGTTAACGTTTGATTAGTTCTCAGTGTATTTTCGTGCAAAAAATCGCTCAGCTCAGGAAAATAAAAATGGTACATTTCTAGCCGGAGGATTTCCCAACCGATCGGCACTCTCGTATCTTCCAGTACAGCCGGCGATCTGAGAGAATCGGTGCAATCTTTGCTCTTTTGACAACAATGGCCTTTTAAAATTTAACAATAACTCGGTGCATCAATTGCCACAACAACACCAGCTTGTAAATTCCCGATCGAAAGATCTATGACGATGTGCTGATTACAAAATTTATGTTTTTGTTTGTGTCCAACCATATCAAACAATTTGCCAGCCGTTTGCTTCAAAACTTTGTAAGTCTTACACAAAAGAAATAAGAGCGACATTGATGTAAGATCCGAGAACCCGACTTGAGAGGACGACGCTGTCCAGCTTAAACTTGCGACAAAAATTAATGTAACGTACCACTTTCCCGTAGATTCGAGACCTTTCAAACAACTTGTTAACATTCTGTCCCTTTTCTATCTTTTTTTCGTTACGCTAATGGCTCGTTTGGATTTGGCACTTCTACCAGTTGTCCTCCCTGTCCTCCATCTCACCGCTTTGAGTTGCAATTTCGGATTCAATCGCCCCGTTCTCCGGAATATATTAATTTTCGAGTCATCGGAGAAGAAAATTTCGTCAGAACAACAGGGAATATTGGACATAATGACACAAAACTATCACTGAAATAGTCAGGGAAATTACTAATTACAAAGCCCTTGTTTGCATGATAAGAACACATGCTTACTACTGTGACTAGGCAATCAGTCCCCTCTTCGCTTGGCCAAACATTTTATCTAATAAATTCAAAAAACGGTAAAATACCGCTAATGTTGCTAAAACATGTTCTAGAGTTATTATGTTTTGATGTAAAATAATAAAAAAGTAAGTGTCGCAGGTACTTTAACTGAATGAAAATCAAAAACAGAGACCTGAGAAACTGCACGAATTTTCCATAAATTTCAATTAATCACCAACTTGTAATTATTCAGTTCAAGGTGCAAAATTTGAAGTCTACAAACATCAATTAATTAAGCAGCCTTTATGAAGAATACAATTTTTAACCGTATCTAACATAACAGCTTCTGTGTGAATGTGCTATAACACATGCATTCTTTTCATACTCCTTTAAAATTGAGGCAAACTGTTTGGCACGACAATCAAATGAATTCTGAAATTTTCTCGCCATGGTAAGGCCTGAAACATCAGCAGAAATCTCTAGTCTAATTGCTAAAGTTTTTTTCCTCGAAAGTGTAAAGGCAAACGAAATGCCTTTCCCTGCATGTTTAATTTTCGAGCATATCAATAAATCTTTTTTTTTTATTTTTTCAACCCACCCAATAGCCAATGATTAACATCAATTTTCTCTCCCTCTTTAACACTAGCTCCTGGTTGCTTTTCTTCCTTCCGCTCTTAATGTGACGCTATACCTTTTAAGAGTAAATGCCTATAAAAATCCAGCAGCCAACGGCCAGAGTGGAAAATTTTATTTCGCTGATATTTTGCCCATGGATAGGTATTGGTACGTAACTAAACGTGATGTAGTTTATTTTCAGAAAGGCGACTTCAATTTGGAGAAAATCGAAAAAATCTATTTTTGCTGTCGGCGACTTCAAAACAGCCAAAATTGAAGACGAAATGGCTCGTTCTCAAAATCTAGTTTGCATGCTAAAGGGAAGGAAGATGGAAAAAATATTTTCTGATGCGTCAGTTCATGGACGGTTTTACTTCTAGTTCAGTGACAAATATTCACCTTAGCAGTTATTTGAACAACGAACAATAATATTTTAGAACTGCTTTACTCTTAACCGAAAGAAATTTATATTTTAGCTGAAAATCGCGATTAAAATTTTAGGCATGTGCTACACCTTGGTTTACCCTGAGACTCAAGCCATAAGGTCTTTAAATATTGTACTAAAACGTATGTAAAAACTGGCTTGGGTAATTAAGTTTGCGCTTCTCACGAACTCTCCAAAGTTGAACCAAATTTGGTTGATATGAGACCTAAGTAGCGGTTTGATTGTGTTTACGACGGCTTGCCGCTACTGCCGAAAACTAAACTCGCATGAACTTAAAAGATTTGTGTTTAAAAAAAAAAACCTTACTGTCTTACTCTTTTCTGGTTGAATTTAAATTTGTCCTGGGCAATTTGCTTCCTGGTTGTCCTTGTTTCTTCTTCCCAAAATTGTGCTTAACGAGCTCGAAGCAACGATCCTTAATTCTTACTTCACACGGGAACTTCAGCAGTCGAGCATTTTATCGGAAATATTAGACTCGAAAAATCCTTTCTTTTCGATCCAACTTCTACATCTTGTACGCTTTCAAAGTTTTAGCTTTCATAAAGCTCAAACTAATTTACAGGTAAAGGCTCCGGTAGTCAAGGGCAAGTTCGTCTTTAATTATGTTGTAGCGTTGCTATAGAGTTGCGTAACAGAACAAAATTATTTCAACCGGGAGGGCGTAAAGAAACAACGACGAGAAAAGGGTGTTTCCGTTGTTTTCGATTTCACTTGAAGAGAACATTTTGCAGTCTCTTACGGCCTTTTCTTCAAATTTCAACTGTCCATCAAGCCGAAAATAACTATTTTTGGTTTTTTGTTTTTTTTTGCGTTATTTTTAAACCAGTGCTCTAGTCTGCGACTCTAGACATGTTCGTAATACCATTTTACTTGATTTAAAAAGGAAAACAAAACTGGGGTCTTACAAAATTAAAAACTTTTCGCAAAATTTAAAACAAACGATTCACAGCAATCTCTTGAGTTGATTTTTCTGAGAGACTTTTACTGCAAAGCGCTGTACTCTTTACTATAATTATGCCGATGTTTATTGGTTGAGCTTCATAGGCAAGTCTTTCAGACCGGTAGATGTTCTTACACATCACCAATATCCTTTTACAAAAACGCGACTTAAACTTTCCCCTGACAGGTGCATTTTTTGCCAAAGGTGATCAACCTCTTCCTCTTTACCTTGATGTCGGTTTTCGGGATATCAAAGTGCTCATAGATATTCTGAAGCATCTGAATGGGTGTGGACAAAACATGGGGTAAGCCATGGCCCACCCTGTGGCCCCAACCTATGGCCCACCCCATGGCCTACCCTATGGCCCACCCCATGGCCTACCCTATGGCCTACCAGTGGTCAGACCTTTTAAAAGCATAAAAATAAAATCAGTGAGAGTCGAACGAGTACGCTGGCGTACAATGCTATGCCTCTAAAAAGGGTATACTAGAAAGTCACTAACGCGATTTTCAACGTCCGAGGGAACGAAACGATGCAAATATTACAGCACTCAGCCTTGAAACATCTTAACTCTGTCTTTCCCACCCAAGCACTCAACCATAACGGTAGGTTAATGGAAGGGGAGAGGAGAGGCCTACATTACGTAGTCGCTGAGGATATCCAAAATGGCGGCTTCACGATCCATACAGGCTGCCAGCTGGTGACATAGCTTTTATAGTGGAGTGCTGGTGTAAAAATGTAATGAACGGCGTTATATCGGGCAACTGTGACATATCCTGGTAGGAAAACGCAAACAGGACGTGCCAGGCCAATCTTTAAATTGCCTCTTTAGTGCTGTACATAATTGAATTTGTAACAAGCAGCCCCATAAACATTTCCCAAACTTTACTTGCTTTTCCCATTGAAGTGTGGTAGCATAACTATACAAGTGGTGTTTCAGCTGTTCTCTGTGCAACAGGAAATTTATATGGGATACTATATTGCATGACATCGTGCCAAAAAGATATAACACAGAGTAATTGACAAATTTAACAATCTGTTTAATATTTTTTCTTTTCTTTCTATATCTCAAAATAAACGTCCTAAAGTTAGTTAATTGATTAATTATTGGCTTGTTCCTCAAAAAACAAATAGTGCCATAGCACAGACTGAAAGTTGGTTTGAGCCATGAATATTTTCAACTTGACTGTAGATGTCAGAAGGTTACGAAATTTTGATCAGAAAGTGGCCGCCAAAACAGCAGAAGAAAGCCCTTGGTAAGACAGGGTAGCGGGTGATAGCGTCACTATTTCTCAAACTAATTTTCCGTCCTGCCGTGCTATCCCTTTCCCGGGCTGCCTTTTCCGTCAATAAGGTACTTATAGTGGCCTGAGGACAAAGTTCCATCACGGTTACAATAGCTTGAACGTCAAAAAATATTCTCTGAGCCAACAGCAAGAAAAACTCCAGTTTCTTGTAACATTGCATAGTAACCCTCTTTGGTTAAACCTCTGTCTGCTTTTGGTTTTCTGCTGATATCCTCGCTATGATGAGACTTGAAGGCTCTTTACACTTGTCTGGAACTCGGCATGTTCATCCAATACTTAGCAATGCTCTATGCGCTGGACATAGTGTCATCTGGGAAATATTTTGGGGAGAAAAGAAGATGGATGCTCTCGCCAGAATCAACTCAACTTCACTACCTTATAACGCCGTGAAATGCAAACATCGAGTCGTGGCCGGTAACATCCCGCTGACAGCCAAGTAATGGAATACATTCCTTTGCTCTGTTCCTGTCTCTTTTGTCGTGACCACATTGGCCTCCCACAATCGATTGAAATGAACAAGTATTTTACATTGTTCTTAAGAGGTTTCAACCAGTTTTCGTGTTTTCAGTTCACTAAGTTTATATTTAATTTGGATATATCAACAAAGTTGAAATGGTAAATTGACCACCGTAACGATTACAAAAGCTGACGTTTCGAGCTCCGACGAAGGGCTAACGCTCGAAACGTCAGCTTTTGTAATCGTTACGGTGGCCAATTTACCATTTCAACTTTTTTGATACATCCAAATTATTTCCTTACCCCCACCGACGCAGCCCCAAACAGTTTCTTTAGAAACTATCAGCCTTTATAAGTTTATATTTCATTCATTGACGCATATGTCAAAAACTGACAGTTGTAAAATTAAATTACTAGCTATATATTTTTAAAAGTATTTAATCGTTACAATGCAAAGAGATATGATAGTCGAAAAAGTCTACGAGATTTATGAACAATGCTGTCTTTTACTCTTTTAATAAAATAATCCCTTTTTTCAGTCACCCGAAGCGGACAGAAGGAGTTTGCTCTTTGTCACGCAACTCCACTCATTATCGGTTATCTCCTCAATTTATAACTCTGCTGTAACTAATTTATAGGGTAGCAACATCAGTAATATTTTTTTTAAAAATCCAATAAACCTTGTCTCAATTTAATGTTTGAATTGCGATAGCGTATTTAAGAAATGTGTTAGGTTTCTGCTAAGAAAAAGGTTATCGTTCCCTTTCAGAAATAACAAGTCGTTTCAGTCAAATATTCAAATGTTTCATATTTCAACCAAATTTTGTTCAACTTCGGAGAGTTCGTGTGAAGCGCACTCTGAATTATCCAAGCCAGTTTTTACGTACCTTTTAGTAGAATGTTCAAAGACCCTATGAATTGAGTCTCAGGGTAAACCAAGGTGTAGCACATGCCTAAAATTTTAATCGCGACTTTCGGCTAATTTATAAATTTCTTACGGTTAAGAATAAAGCAGTTCTAAAATATTATTGTTCGCCGTTCAGATTACGGCTAAATGGAATATTTACCACCAATCTAGAAGCAAAACCCTCTCTAAACTGACACATCAGAACATACTTTACCTCTCTTTCTTCCCTTTTGCAAGCAAGCGAGTTTTGAGAACGGACTTATTTCGTCCTAAATTTTGGCTGTTTTGAAGTCGCCGACAGCAAAAACAGATTTTATCGATTTTCTCCAAATTAAAGCGGCCTTTCTGAAAGCAAACTACCTCGTGTTTAGTTACTTGCCAATAGCTATCTATGGGAAAAATATCAGCGGAAACACATTTTTGGCTGTGGCCGCGAAATTTCAGTTTTGCTCGATTTTTATATTGATGTGACGCTATACCGTTTAAGTACAAGGATCATTTAACTTTTTCACTTTCAGTGAAAGACCTGAAGATTTATTCCGTTCAATTATATATTTCTTTTCAGTTCCGAGACTCTTCCTGTCCGTACCATGATCTCTAATTGATCATCTTTATCATTCTCGTTACCTGCATGCTTGAAAGTTTCTTCAAATTGCACATAGAGGAGCGGTCGAGGAGTTGACTTTTTATGAAGCATTTCTTTTTCTCCCCTATTATGACGTAATTTGGGAATTATGCCTTTGAGGCAGAAGGATGGATGGTATAGGTTTCCTTCTTTTTTATTCCAAGCTGGCGCGTCATTCAGTTATCAGTGCTACTTTAAAGAGAGTTAGCGAAACATTTCGCAGTCATGGGCAAAATTTTCAATGAATTAGAATCACAAAGCTCAGGTCCGCATACACTCTCATCTTTTTCATTCGCGATTCTAAATTAACAAAACCAGCTTCCCTGTCTGCTATCCTTCTTTCATTGCCCTCCGTAGTTACAATCTCACGGTCCATCCATAACACAACCAGCTTCCCTGTCTGCTATCCTTCTTTCATTGCCATCCGTAGTTACAATCTCACGGTCCATCCATAACAAAACCAGCTTCTCTATCTGCTATCCTTCTTTCATTGCCATCCGTAATTACAATCTCACGGTCCATCGATAACAAAACCAGCTTCCCTGTCTGCTATCCTTCTTTCATTGCCATCCGTAAAAACAATCTCACGGTCCATCCATAACAAAACCAGCTTCCCTGTTCAAAGTGGCCTTTTTCTCTCCAGTTGCGACAATTTGATATATTGTGTAGCTACATTTGGAGCCGAGCAATTATTTGGCTGGCGGGTTGTGGTGCATTTGTAGAGACTGGGCAGTATTCGTTCCAGTCTCCCCCGAAGTTTGTTGTTCTGGTTGTGAAGCGATGCCATGTGCTCGTGAATCGAAATAGAATTAACGCTTTTCCTTCGTTGAATACGTCTCACCGGTCATATGAGTAAGTTTATGTTTAATCTTCTTTGTGCCTATTTACTTCGTCCTAAATTTTTAAACTGTGCATAGTCCTTGTAAGCCGCACAGAGTGGATTAGTTATCAACATGGACGACGCTCGATGGCCGATTGTAAATTACGCGAGATGGGTGATTTCGTGTCCGAGACACTTTCCTCAGTATGTCCATGATAGCGTGTCGAATGTTTCTCATCTTCCAGCAGTAAATGACAGGGTTCAACGTTGAATTTAGATACATGAGAGTCACAGAGAAAAGAAAGAGGTTTTTTAAAGCGGAATTCGAGCCATAGATTCGAATAGCAGCCATGCAAATGAAAAAAGGCAAATAACAACTTAAAAACACGAGATATACGTAGAATATTCCAACTGTTGATTTAATGAGAACAGCAAAGTTTTTCATTTCATCAGACTGAGCTTCGTCTCGAATTTGCAAGGACTGAGTCAGATTCCTGTGTCGTCGAACAGTTAAATATATCCTGATGTAGACAATAAATGTGACAATGAAACTCAAAGACGCAGAAACTGAAATAATATTAAGATCTCGAGTAATGACTAAACCCCACAATGTTATCGAAGAAACAAATGCACTCTACACCCACATGCCGATCACCACAATAACAACACGCTTGTGAGTCACAAGCTCTTGGTATCTGAGATGAAGATGAAGTGCAAAGAGCCTGTCTACACTTACAGCTACAACACCAAGGAACGAGGCAGCTGAAAATAAAGTACTTGAAATAATCCACATTTTCTGAGTATTGCAGCCAGGATTGTCCAGTTGTAGCCACTTGATCAGAAAGAAAGTGTATAATGGTTGATTAAATAAACCAACCACAACATCGGATAAGGCAAGACTCAACAGTAGAGTTTTCAAAGTTTTCGAAATCGTCGAATTCGAAGTTTTGTGTAAGGCGAAGATTGTCACAATATTCAACATGATGGAGGTGTAGGTTAAACAGTTGTTAAAGACACAGTTGGCGATAAAAGTCGATCGAAGATCTGCAACTTCGGCGTAGATAGGGATATATTGCGAAGACTCGCAAAACAATTCCTTCATCGTATTAACTCCCGTATAAAAGATAGGAACCCCTAATCCAGATGAATAAAATGTGTTTTGATTCTTTAGCAGGACAATTTCTCCTTATTCAGGGCAGTGACTCTGCATAAAATGTCCTTTTTTTCGTAAAAGTGATCAAGCTCAATAAAAGGTGTACACTGATTATGATATGGGTTCTTAAGATGTAAGCCAGTGACAATGTGATATAAGCCGATGACAAATAAAGAACTTACTTCGGGCATATCAACGGACGGAGGCAGTCAGGACGTTCAATTGTACTTTACATGCTTAATCACAGTCGAAGTTAAATGTCATGTCAACTGTCAAAATGAGTTTTGACAATTTTCTCAGAAAGCTTAATTTTTTGAGTATATCTTAGATCTCGTTCACACCAGCGAAATATGCTTAAAAATAATGATCAGAAACAGAGAAATGAGAAACTGTATGAATTTTCCATAGATTTTAAGGAGTCATTAACTTGTAATTATTCTGTTCAATGTGCTAAATTTGAAGTCGACAGACAATGGTTAGGCACCCTCTATGAAGAAAACCATTTTAACCGTGTTCAACATAACAGCTTCATGTGTTGTATAACACATGTATTCCTTTCATGTTTCTTTGAAATTGGGGCAAACTGTTTAACACGACAGTCAAATGAATTTTGAAATTTTCCCCCCTTAGCACATGTCTGAGCCATCTGCAGAGATCTCTGGCCTAATTTTTTTGAGGTCGACTAAAAGCCACCTGTGTTGTCATTCTCTTGTCAAGACCTCCGTTTGGATTATGATTGCATCTCAAAAGTATAAAAGTGTCAATAACGTTTTCCGTTCTCCTATTTCGATTCTTTTACAATCCCTATTAAACGCAGGTTTCCCTTAGACTCAAATCAACAATGAAATGAGGGAACATAAGCAATCTGGGTATCAATCGGAAACGATTAAACTTAAAAGAAATGGATTAAAACGTCTAATTTCCGTGAACCCTTTTTATTCTCCAAACAGCAATTCTACCCTGCATAATTCATCGTATATTTAAGTAAACAGAAAACAATTTTCATTATGATTTTTCCTTATTTACCTCCATTCGCTTCAACACGTGTAGAAGTAAGTTACTTGAGCTCGTTTAATTATTCGCTCAGTACGATCATTCTAATACAAACTCCTAAAAACTGACGTTTCGAGCGTTAGCCCCTTGTCAGAGCGGCAAACACAAACTACTTCCAACAAGCAGGCTATTATCTTTCTAAAGGACTGGTCATTATTTCACGTCTGCAAAAAAGAGGGAGGGGAGGGTCGAAGGATTTTGGTTATGTCAAGATAAAAATCACATGATCCCCCGTGACACTTCTTATGATCTCCTCCCTCCTTATTCATTAGTCAGTTTTTAATTATTCCCCCCTTTATGTTCTACTGGCGACGAATGATCCCTTCCCCGTTATCCCTGAAAGCCAGGAGAAATCGACGCTGTTACAAATACTCTGCGAGATTTTGAAATGAATCTTCAAATCGCCACGTAATCATGATAGATATGCCTGAAATTTAGGCTGTCGATTGTATGTTAAAATATACTTTTTAACACTTTTCATAGAGACTAATGTTCTAACACTTTTCACATTATTGACCCACTTTTTCCGTTTAGAAATGGAAAAAAAAAAGAATTATTCAACTAAGCGAAAGGAGACAACTAGGAAAAACGCGCTTGATTTTAATTTCTCAGAACTTCCCGCTCAGGTATTATCTACAACCACCTGCAAACATCTGCGGGCTAATCAATAACTCTAAGGCCGCCTCTGTTTTCGTTTTTCATGTGCAGCCTTCTACTTCGAATTAGTTTTTATCTCGAAAGTGTAAAGGCACACGAAATTTTTTTCCCTATTTTTTTAATTTTCAACCGTATCGAGCATCCTTTTTTTAAATCCACTCAATAGCAATAATTACCATCAATTTTCTTTCCCTCTTAAATGCTAGCTTCTGTTTATTTTTCTTTCTGAGGACGAAACGTGACGCTTTTAAGGTGACGCACCTCTTTTAGTCGTAGGACCATTTAACTTCTTTAACTTCCAATGAAAGACATAGAGGTAGGTCTCTGCCTTCACTCATTTCTTACCTTTACTTATCTGATAATGTCGCTTTTTATACCATGTTTTCTAATGTTGATCATATTTATCATTCTTATTACCTGCTCGCTTAAAAGTTTTTTCAAATTTCAAATAAAGGGGAGAAAAGGAGTTTACTGTTTATTAAGGGGAAGAAGTTCGTATTTCCCACTCTTACGGCGTAGTTCAATACGAAATTGTGCTTTTGAGGTAGAAGAATGGATGGGACAAGTTTCCTTCTGTTTAATTTGAAACTGGCAGGTCATTTAGTTGTCAGGGTTAGTTTTCAGAGATTTTGCAAAAAAGTTCGCAGTCATGGGAAAAACTTACAAGGGATAAAAGAAACTCCTATAGGAAGCTCAGGTCCGCGACTACCCTTATTTGTTTTCAATCCCTATTCTAAAGGGCGAGGAAAATCTTGATGCGAGTAATATCATGTCTACTTTTATTTGCATCCATAACTACAATTTCACACAGAGTGCATCAGTTTTCAATATGGACGATACTCGCTGATCGATGGTAGTTTATCCGAAATGGCTGATTTATTCTCCAAGATACGTTCCGCAGTACGTTCATGATAGATTGTCGAATGTTTCTTATCTTCCAGCAGTAAATGACAGGGTTTAAAGATGAATTAAGATGCGCAAGAGTCAGTGAGAATAGAAATAGTTTCTTTAAAACGATACTCGAGTCATAAATTCGAATAACGGCAATGCAAATCAAAACAGGCAAACAACAAACAATAAACACGACATATACGTGGAATATACCAACTTTGGACTTAATGAGGACAGCAAAGTTTTTCATTTCATCAGACTGAGCTTCGTTTTGTATTTGCACGGACTGCATCTGAATCTTGTGCCGTTGGACAGTTAAGTATATCCTGATGTAGAACACAAATGCGAGAATTAAACAGAAAGCTGCAGAAACAAAAATAAGTGTCCAAGTATCGTCCAACCTCCATAATCTCATCAAAGAAACAAATGCACTGTACACCCATATGCCGATCACCACAATAACAACACGCCTGTGAGTCACAAGCTCTTGATATCTGAGATGAAAATGAAGTGCCAAGAACCTGTCTACACTTGCGGCCACAACACCGCTGTACGAAGCAGCTGAAAATAAACTACCTGAAATACTCAGCACACGGTAAGCGTTACAGCCAGGATCCTTTAAGTGAAGCCACTGGATCAAAAAGAACGTGTATGATGGTTGAATAAACAGACCAACAGCAACATCAGAACAGGCAAGACTCAGCAGTAGCGTTTTTAAAGTCTTTGCCATTGTTGAAGTTTTGTGTATGGCGTAGATTGTCACAATGTTCAACATGATGGCGGTGTAACTTAGAAAATTGTTGAAGACGCAGTTGGCGATAAAAGTCGAGCGAAGATCTGCAAGTTCGGCGTATACAGGAAAAAATTGCGAAAACTCATCACAAACTAATTCATTCATGATATCTAACTCACAAGGAACGTCAAGAATGTCTTGCGATTCTTCAGCAGACAGGACAATTTCTTCTTGACTAATTCCAATTACTGCCTAAAAGTGCCTTTCTCCCCAAAGTGATAGCGTTCAACAAAAATAATGGTCTTCTAATGCTATAGGTTCTTAGGTTGTAAGCCGCCGGCTTACAACCTAAGAACCTATAGCATTAGGTTATGATAACCAATGACAAAAAAAGAACCTACGTCAGGCGTATCAACAGATGATGGCGGTCAAGATGTTCAATTGTATTTGTAATCGACAATTCTCTCCGTGGCTCGTTTTTTATGTGCTTGTCAGACTTTTTAATATGCGTTTATACTCCTTTAAAATTGAAGTAAACTGTTTAAAACGTAACCTGAGAATTAACTACCCTGTCGAAGTGGACGGAGGTTATCGAGAAAAAATCATCATTTAAGTAAAGTTCTGAAATTGTTCTGTCATGGCACAGGTGTGAACCATCTTCAGAGATCTCTGGCGTAATCGTTAAAACGTCGAATTAAAGCCACCACTGTTATTGCCTTCATAAATAGGCTGCTGTTTGTATTAGGATTACATGTTAGTTAGTATATAGTCCCTCAATACAGTTCTTGTTTGTCACTCAGAGGTATTCAGTTATCAACATGGACGATACTTGAATACTGCCTTTACATTACGCGAGATGGCTAATTTCCTCTCTGTGATATATTCCGAAGTGAGCCAGCGTGTCGAGTGTGTCTCATCCTTCGGCAGTAAAAAACCGTTTTACAGATGAGTTAGAAAACACGAGAGTTATCGAGAAAAGAAAAAAATATTAAGCTTATTTTATTTGCTTTCGTCTATTCCAGAGTGACAGTTAGCTCTGTCTATTGGAATAGCAATAAAAACATGGGGATGAGTTTCTAAAAAAACTGTGGTGAAGCGTTGGGGGGGGGAGGGGGAATAATAACAAGTTAATTTTGGTTTTATCAACTGAGTTGATAATGTAAATTGGCCACTGTAATGAGCTTCAAAGCTGACGTTTCGAGCGTTAGCCCTTCGTGAGAGCGAATGGAGGAACTGTGAGTAGTGTGTGTGTTTATTATGCAAAAACTTAAGCTAAGCTATTGGTGGCAATATGGTTACGAGAAAAACAAGAATAAATTAGTTGAATGAAAATAAATTTGTGCCGCAGTTTAAATTACCTTGTTTTTACTTTTCACCATTTTCGCGATTGGGAAAAAATCGAGGAATAAAAAGACTCGCTTAAAAAAAGCTAATTAATAGCTAAAAAAAGGAAATTAACTAGAAAGAATGCAAAACCCTGCTATTAAATCCCTGAAACAACGTTAACGTCAGTTTACTAAATACTTAAGGTGACTCCTCAGAAAGATAAGGTCGTGAATAATTATTTTTAAACCGTCATTAAAAGTTCCCCACTATTGTCCCTTCAGAAAGCTACAATAAAAAAAGATAGGTCACCGTGGTCACCGTGCTTGCTCAAAGGTGGATTTCAGCATCACGCGGGCTTTTCTGTACGTAAAAGTTACAGCAATTTCTGCCACCGTTTCAAAATCAGAACCACAGGTTTTGTTTTAATGTGCGAAACACACAGACCTGTGCGTAAAAGTCGAAATTTATTCAACTTTCACACGCATGATACCTACTCGACGGATAGAGCAACTTTCATTTGAGTGCTGAAAAACCAAAACCATGGCCAAAATAATGCCAGCAACCAATCAGAACAACGGTGTTATTATCATTACCCAGTGAGGACTAAAAGTGAAGAAAGCAAACGGCTAAAGCGCGGTTGAACGCGGACGATCAAGCTACGATATTTTTTTTAGTTTGCAGTTTATTGATTGAATGATAGAACGAGTTTTCTGGAACAATCACAGGGCAAAGTTAAGTAAAGCCAACACAACACTAAATATCCTTAATTTCAGACTCCATTAAGACGTAATTAAACTTTTAATAACATCGGTTTTCAAACAACTCAGTTCTCTGAATTCAGGAGGAGTCGAACCTGTTACAAATGTTCCTCAAGATTTTAAAATGCATTTCAAAATCGCCGCATAATCATCATAGATATACCAGAAATTTAAGCTTTCGACCACCCATCAAAATGAAATTGTAAACACCTTTCATACCAGCCATTATAATTTCTTCATGGCACATCATTGAGTTATCAGTTCGTCTAGAATTTGGAAAGAATTGTGAAAATCATTCGAAAGCCTATCTGGTATTTGCGTCTAAGCGAAAGGAGACAAAATGGAAAATGTACTTTGTTTTAAGTTCGCAAAAATTCCTTGTTAGGTATTTTGTAGAATCAAACATTTGCGGGCTAATTGCTAGCTCTAAAGCCTCCTCTGTTTTCATATGCAGCCTTCCCCTTCGACAAAGTTTGAAGTGTAAAGGTAAATCTTCGTTGTTTTTTTAGTTTTCAAGTATATCAAACAATCTATTGTCGTTTTCAGTCCACTCAATAGCCGATGATTAACATCAACTTTCCTTCACCTTTGGTTCAATCTTCTCTGTCCCTGTACACTCTGTCATCAACAAACCGCGCTCACACAGAGTCGTGGATCAGTTATCAACATGGAGGACACTCGATGATCGATCGTAGTTTATCCGAAATGGCCGATTGCTGTTCTAAGACATCTTCCGCATTACATTTATAATGACGTGTCGAATGTGTCTCATCTTCCAGCAGTATATTACAGGGTTCAAAGATGAATTTAGAAACATGAGAGTCAATGAGTAAAGAAGAAATTGTTTTAAGGCCTTACTCGAGCCATAGATTTGAATGACGGAATGCAAATACAAAAAGGCAAAAAGCAAATTCGAAACACGAGATATACGTAGAGTACACCAACTGTAGATTTAATGACAACAACAAAGTTTTTCATTTCATCAGACTGAGCTTCATCTAGTATTTGCATGGACTGAATCTGATTCCTGTGTCGTTGGACAGTTAGATATATCCTGATGTACACCACAAGTGTAACAATCAAACCGAAAGCTATACCAACTGAAACAATGAGATCCTGGGTACTGCGCAACTTCCACGATATCATCGAAGAAACAAATGCACTATACACCCACATGCCAATCACCACAACAACAACACGCTTGTGAGTTACGAGCTCTTGGTATCGGAGATGAAGATGAATAGTTAAGAAACTGTCCACACTAACAGCGAAAATACCTAAGAACGAAGCAGTTGAAAAGAAATGACCTAAAATATTCAGCATTCGATAAATGTTGCAGCTAGGATTGTCCATTTGTAGCCACTTGATCACAAGGAAAGTGAGTAATGGTTGGCTAAACAAACCGACAGCAACATATGAGCAGGCAAGACTCAGCAACAGAGTTTTCAAAGTTTTTGCCATCGTCGAGGCTTTACGTATAGCGTAGATTGTCACAATATTCAACATGATGAAGGTGTAAGTTAGACAATTGTTGAAGACACAGTTGGCGATCAAAGTCGATCGAAGATCTGCAAGATCGGTGTACACAGGAAAACGTTCCGAAGACTTATTACAAAACAACTCGTTCATGATATTAACTCACGTGTAAAAGATAGGAACCCCTATTCCTGATAAAAAAAAAATGTGTTGTGATTCGGTAGCAGGACAATTTCTCCTTATTCAGGGTAGTGATTCTGCATAAAATGTTCCTTTTTTTTGTGAAAGTGATAAAGCTCAAGGAAAGGTATACACTGATATACTGCTATAAGCAAATGACAAAGAACTTGCTCAGGCATATCAACAGAGTGAAGTGGTCAGAACATTCAATTGTACTTTACATGTTTAATTGCAAATAAGACAATAAACATTCAGCAGTTTTAGACAGTCGCAGTTAAATGTCAAAATGAGTTTTGACAGTTTACTCACAAGGCCTAATTTTTACGTATATCTTTTCCTCATTTACACCAGCAAAATATGCTTAGTAAAACTTGGTTTAACTGAGTGAAAGACAAAAACAGAGACCTGAGAAACTGCATGAGCTTTCCATAAATTTCAAGTAGTCGCCAACCTGTAATTATTTAGTTCAACGTGCTAAATTTTGAGTCGACAAACATTGGTTAACCAGCCTTTATGAAGAAAACAATTTAAACCGTGTCTAACATAACACTGAGCTTTTGTGCGAATGTGGTATAACGCATGCATTCCTTTCATACTCCTTAAAAATTGAGGCAAACTGTTAAACACGAAAATCAAATGAATTGTGAAATTTTCCCGTCTTGGCACAGGCCTGAACCATCTGTAGAGATCTCTCGCCTAATTGCTAAAATGTCGAATAAAAGCCACCAGTGTTTCATAATTCTCTTATGAAGACTGCTGCTTGGATTAGCATTTCATCTCAGAAGCATAAAGGTGTTAATAACGTTTTCAGCTCTCTTATTTGGATTCTTTTACAATCCCCATTAAATGCAGGTTTCAACTCGACTAGAATCAACAATGAAATGAAAGGAGAGCATCAACATGGGTATCAGCCAGAAACGATTAAACTTGCAAATGAATTGAAACGTTTAGTTTGCGCCAATCAGTTTATCTTTCCAGCCAAAATTGCGCCCTCCATAATTTAACGTCTATTTAAGTAAGTAGAAATGAGTTTTCCTTGGTTACCTCCATTCGCTTCAACACTTGTAGCAATATATCTAACTGAGCTCATTTAATTTCTCGCTCAGTTCGATAATTCTAAAGCAAACTCTGAAAAAAAAAGGGTTTAGTAAAGGACGGGTAAGAGACCATTACAGTTAATGGACTCCTGAAACTGGTCATTATCTCATCGCCGCGACATTGTGAAGATATTTAAGAGCTGAAAAACCTGCTCTGAATTTCCAGAAGAACGTATATTAAAGACCAAGCAAAGCTTTGAATAAGCCTCCTGTGTGCCTCCCTGTGTGCCTCCCTGTGTGCTTCCCTGTTGCATTGTCTTCCAAATTGGATTTTATCAGATTGGTCCAATTTTGAAGAACACGTCTTCTAACCAATCAGGTTGCAGTGCTCATTGCATTCCCTGTGTTGGTCGTGTTAACAATGCCATATCTCTTCGTTAATTTCTCTTCAAAATGATGACTACCTCCACGAAATCCTGCATAATTATTCTATTTTTTTTATTTTTTTTTTATTTTTTATAAGCTAAAATATCATCAGGAGCCTTTTTGAAGGGTTGTCTGTTCATTTATGGCAGTTATTTTGTCAATACCTCTAGTAAGACTAGTAACTCAAAAGGAAATAAAAAGCATTTTGAAAGGTAGTAAATATATGAATAAATGCAAGCAAAACGGTAAATACCCTAAGGCACTTCGAAAGAAAAAAAAAGTGCAGTGAGAGCTGACCATAGGTAGATGTAAATTTTTGCATTTAATTTTGTATCTGAACCAAAGCAATCGATTCCTTTCTCGCCATATCTTTACTATACACCCAATCATGCTTCTGAGACAAGTCTGTCACCCAGTACCATTCAGGATGCACGCTAGCAAAAAAGGCCCTTTAATTCATTTACAATAATCATCTGCAAGGGAGGGGGGGAGGTTAGAGGATTCTGGGTATGTAATGTTCTCATGACCTCTTTCTTCCTTATTAGTTTGTCTGTTGGTGACGAAGAATGATCCCCCCCCCCTTCCCGTTATCCCTGAAAACCAGCAGGAATCGACGCTGTTACAAATATTCTGCGAGATTTTGAAATGATTTTTCAAATCGCCGTGTAATCTCAAAGATATACCCGAAATTTAAGCTGTCGATTGTCTGTGAAAATAATATTTTGAGCACTTTTCATGCGAAGCTAATGTTCTGACATTTTTTACCTTGTCTAAAAATTGGAAAGAATTATTCAACTTAAGCGAAAGGAGACAATAAGGAAAAACGTACGTGAGTTTAATTTCTCAAGACTTTCCGTTGAGGTATTATCTATAATAGAAGCACCTGAAAACACATGCGGGCTAATCAATAACTGTAAAGCCGCCTCTGTTTTCGTTTTCATGTGCAGCCTTCTGCTTCGAACAAACTTTTACCTAAAAAGTGTATAGGCAAACGAAATGATCCTCGCCGTTTGTATAGTTTTCAAGCAGATCAATTATCCATTATGTTTTATAATCCACTCAATAGCTAATGATTAGCAGTTCCTGGTTTCTTTTCACCAGATGAGATGCTATTAAACGTTTTTCTTCCAATTACACCTTCAGTGGAGTAAAGGAGTTACCTTTTTATTAGGAGGAAGAAGTTCCTAGTTTCACCATCCTATTAAGGCGTAATTTGGGAATTCGGATTTCGAGGCAGAAGGAAAGGTGGCACAAGTTTCCTTCTGTTTTATTTTAAGCTGGTTCGTCAGTCACTTGTCAGATCAGAGCTAATGTTAAGAGGTTTAATTTAGGCAAAACAATTCGCAATGATGGGCAAAATTTACAGGGGACTGAAAAACGCCCGTACGAAACTCAGGTCCCCATAAAAAGCTTTCATTTTCCGGCCTTTTAGTGTTCAATCCTGATACGATTAATATCATGTCTGCTATCCTACTTTTATTCGCGCATCCATAATTGTTATTTCATTTTCTTTCCATGAAAAAAAAACAGCTTCCCTCTTCAAAATAAATTCCTCCTTTCCAACTGTGATCATCTGATGTATTGTGTATTTAAATTTGTTTGACGCAACTACGTCGCTGCAGAGTCATATCACTCTGTTTATGTACAATCTTTGCCTCGATTTACTTTGCCGATGACAAACAAAGCATAGTCATTAATAAAGGCTGAAAGTTTCTAATTGTAGTGCTGCGTCGGTGGAGGTGACAAGGTAATTTGGTTATATCAGCTAAGTTTAAATAGTAAATTGGCCACTGTAACGAATAAAAAGAGTGACGTTTCGAGCGTTAGCCCCTCTTCAGAGCGAATGGCTAACGCTCTAACGAAGGGCTCACGCTCGATAGTCATAGTAAGCCACACAGAGGGAATCAGTTATCAACAACACTCGGTGATCGATTGTAACTTACGCAAGATGGCTGATTTCTTCTTCAAGACACGTTCCGAAGTACGTCCATGATAGCGTGTCAAATGTGTCTCATCTTCCAGCAGTAAATGACAGGGTTCAAAGATGAATTAAGAAACACAAGAGTCCATGAAAAAGGAAAGAGTGTTTTTTTGAAAACGACAATCGAGCCATAGATTTTCCAAACAGCAGCACATATAAAATATATAGCGAGTAACAAGTTAAAAACAAGTTTAAAATAAGTTGAAAAGACGAAATATACGTAAAATATGCTAACTGTGGATTTAATGAGGATAGAAATGTTCTTTCTCATCTCATCAGACTGAGCTACTTCTTGTACTTGCAAAGATTCAATCTGATTCTTGTGCCGCCGAACAGTTAACTATATCCTGATGTACACCACAAATGTGACAATGAAACTGAAAGATGCAGAATTTAAAATAATAAGATCTCGAATACTGACTACCTCCACATTATCATCAAAGAAATAGATGCACCATACAACCATAGAGAAATTAACATACAGGGGCTGTCAAAATATTCAATTGTATTTTCATTAGTTTAAATCAAAATTTAGACAATAAAGGAGTGTTGCAGTAAAGATACGATAATTTTTACTTATTTTCGTGGGAGTTAATTCTTGCGAATCTCGCGAGTGTCAAAAATTGCGAAATAGAAACGCCGTAAAATAGTTTTTTTCGGAAATTAACCAGAAGGAAGGTATTGTAACTCGTGACGATAAGCTGTTTCTACATATGAATTATTTCTCTGTTCGTGTTGACAAGTATTTTGGCAATTTTCACGTAATTTAGTCCCTTTTATTAAATACTTTTTAGTCAAAATCGCGAAATTGAAGTCCCATGAAATATGTCCATACCATTTTCGCGACATTAAATTCTCGAAAACCCGAGTTTACCCTTGTCTAGCTGAGCGAATAGAGGAAATCACGAAAAACTCATCCTTTTAAAAAGGTTTTAAAATTTCTCCGTCATTGCTCAGGCGTACACCATGTACAGAGACCGCTGGCCTAATTTCTTAAAAGTTGGACTTCTGCCACCTCTGTCGACGCTTTCATAATTAGATTGCTGTTCAGCTGATTAAGCGGTTTACAACTTAGACAGTCATTGCACACAGGTATGCAGTGTAAATTATTCGACATGGCTGATTTCTTCTCTAAGAAATGTTCTGCAATCTATGTCCATGATAGCGTGTCGAATTTGTCTCATCTACCGGTGGCAAATGACAGGGTTCAAAGATTAATTAAGAAACATGGGAGTCAATGAATAAAGACAAAGACATTAAGCTCATTAAGTTGCTTTCCTATATCCAAGAGTGACAGCTAGCTAGGTTCATTGAAAAAATTAATAAAACAGGAGAAGGTCTTTAAGATGATAATAATGCACTCTGAATAGTAAACAATGTTTGGTTTAGTTATCTTAACAGACAATACGCCATAGAACTTAAGATATTATTCTTATTATCGATCTCTGTACACCTTACTCATCGTTATTCCCAAATTAGTTTTTCTGTTAGGAGTAAATTACCGGATCTTTTATTTATCTTCCTAAAGGGCCTGTCATTTTTTAACACCTGAAAGGGAGTTAGCCTGTTGGCGACGTCTAATCCCCTCCCCGTCTTCCCTGAAAACCCGCCGGAATCGACCCTGTTACAAATATTCTCCGAGATTTTTTAAATCGCCACCTAATCTCATAGATATGCCTGAAATTTAAGGTTTCGATTATCTGTCAAAATAAACTTTTAAGCACTTGACGAGATTAATGTTCTGACACTTTTTAAGTTCTAGATCCTCTCTTTCGGCCAGAAATTGGAAATCACGAAACTTAAGCGAAAAGAGATAACTACGGAAACATGCTTAATTTTAACCTCTCAAAAGTTCCCGGTCAGGTATTATCTAGAACCACCAGAAAACATCTGCGAACTAAACAACAACTCTAAAGCCGCCTCTGTTTTCGTTTTCATATGCAGCCTTTTGCTTCGACGTAGTTTTTATCTCAAAAGTGTAAAGGCAAACGAAATCTTTTCGCTGAATGTTCAGTTCTCGAGAGTATCAATCAATCCTTTTTTTTTTTATTTTTGCAATCCACCCAACAGCCAATGACTAACATCAATTTTTTCTCCCTCTTAAAAAGTACTAGCTCCTGGTTGTTTTCTTTCTTCCGCTCTTAATGTGACGCTATACCGTTTAAGTCGTAGGATCATTTAACTTTTTAACTTCCAATGAACTGGTCTGGGACATGGAGGTTTATTCCCTTCAGTTATATCTTAAATTTGTTGTTCGGCCCCGAAAGTCTTGCAATCTACACCATGATCTCTAATTGATTATCTTTGTCATTCTCGTTACCTGCTTGCTTGAAAGTTTCTTAAAATTGCACATGAAGAGGAGTCAAGGAGTTGACTTTACATTAAGAGCAAGAAGTTTTTCTTCTCCCCTATTACGGCGTACGTTCGTAATTCTGCCTTTGAGGTAGAAAGACGGATGGCTCAAGTTTCCTTCATTTTTATTCCAAGCTGGCACGTCATTCAGTTGTCAGTGGTAGTCCTAAGAGAGTTGGCGAATCATTTCGCAGTCATGGACAAACTTTTCAATGGATAAAAGAAACCCCCTGCAAGAAGCTTAGGTCCACATCCACTCTTATCTTATTTTAATCTTGATTTTAATTTTAGAGCTACGAAAACGTTGGTATGCCGAATAATATCATGTCTGCTATACTTCTTTAATTGCCATCTGTAATTACAATCTCACGGTCCATCGATAACAAAACCAGCTTCCTTGTTCAAAGTACTCTTTTTCTATCCAGTTGCAACAATTTGATATGTTGTGGTGTTAAATTCGGAGCTGCGCAATTATTTGGCTGACGGATCAAATCACTAAGTTTATGTTTAATCTTCTTTGTCCCTATTTACTTTGTCGTATATTTATAAACTGCGTATAGTCCTTGTAAGCCACACAGAGTAGATCAGTTGTCAACATGGACCACGCTCGATGGCCGATTGTAAATTACGCGAGATGGCTGATTTATTCTCTGATATATCTTCCACAGTATGTCTATAATAGCGTGTCGAGTTTGTCTCATCTTCCAACAGTAAATGACAGGGTTCAAAGTTGAATTTAGATACACGAGAGTCCATGAGAAAAGAAAGAACTTTTTTAAAGCCGAATTCGAGCCATAGATTCGAGTAACAGCCAGGCAAATCAGAAGAGGCAAATAACAACTTAAAAATACGAGATATACGTAGAATATTCCAACTGTTGATTTAATGACACCAGCAAAGTTTTTCATTATATCAGACTGAGCTTTGTCTCGTATTTGCATGGACTGAATCTGATTCCTGTGTCGTCGTACAGTTAAATATATCCTGATGTAGACCACAGCTGTGATAAAGAAACCGAAAGACGCAGAAACTAAAATAATAAGATCTCGAGTACTGACTAACCCCCACAATGTTATCGAAGAAACAAATGCACTGAACACCCATATGCTGATCACCACAATAACAACGCGCTTGTGAGTCACAAGTTCTTGGTATCTGAGATGAAGATGAAGTGCGAAGAACCTGTCTACACTTACAGCCACAACACCGAGGAACGAGACAGTTGACAATAAATTACATGAAATAAACCACATTTGCCGAGTTTTACAGCCAGGATCGTCCAGTTGAAGCCACTTGATCAGATGGGAACTGTATAATGGTTGAGTAAACAAACCAACCGCAACATCAGAACAAGCAAGACTCAGCAGCAGAGTTTTTAAAGTCTTTGCC
The DNA here is from genome assembly GCF_964205215.1 of Stylophora pistillata. Lineage (NCBI taxonomy): Eukaryota > Metazoa > Cnidaria > Anthozoa > Scleractinia > Pocilloporidae > Stylophora > Stylophora pistillata. The sequence continues at coordinate 22,903,536 of NC_142523.1, forward strand.
ATCGCCGAGGTTTTGTGTATGGCATAGACTGTCACAATATTGAACATGATGGAGGTGTAAGTTAGATAATTGTTGAGGACACAGTTGGCGATAAAAGTCGATCGAAGATCTGCGAATTCGGCGTATATAGGGATGTATTGTGAAGACTCGTTACAAAACAATTCGTTCATGATCTTAACTCAGGTATGAAAGATAGGAGCCCCTAATTCAGATAAATAAAATGTGTTGCGATTCTTTAGCAGGACAATTTCTCCTTACTCAGGGTAGTGATTCTGCGTAAAATGTTCCTTTTTTTTGCAAAGCGATGAAGCTCAATAAAAGGTATACACTAATTATGATAGGGGTTCGTAAGAGTGTAAGCCAATGACAATATGATATAAGTCAATGACAAATAAAAAACTTACGTCAGGCACATCAGCAGACGGGGGCGGTCAGGACATTCAATTGTATTTTAGATGTTTAATTGCAAACAAGATAATAAATATTGAACGGTTTTAGACAGTCGAAGTTAAGTATCAGGTCATCCGGTCAAAATGAGTTTTGACTATTTTCTCACAAGGCTTAATTTTTTAAGTATATCTTAGACCTCATTCACATCAGAAAAATATGCTGAGTATATATTGGTTTAACTAAATGAAAATCAAAAACAGAGACCTGAGAAAATGCATGAATTTTCCATAAATTTCGATTTGTCACCATGTTGTAATTATTCAGTTCAATGCGCTAAATGTGAAGTCTACAAACATCGGTTAAGAAGCCTCTATGAAGAACATAATTTTAAACCTTGTCTAACAGAACAGCTTTTGTGTGAATGTAGTATAACACATGCATTCCTTCATAATCCTTTTAACTTGAAGCAAACTGTTTATTTATTTATTATTTATTTGTTTATTAAACTTCCACTGAGATAAAAAAAATAGAATAAGAAGGATAAATAAGCTCAATAGTAAAACGAAAAGCGAAAAGCAAAAGCTCAGTGAGGAACAATCACAACAGAGCAAGCTCCAACTAGGTGAAAGTCCAAAGGAAAGAAAAAAAAAAAAGAAAAAGAAAAAAAGTTAATAAATTGGTAATACAAGACTAATTTAATATGTCTTAAAAATATCTATATAAAATATGCGTACGTATAATAGTTTATAAGTAATTAGAAGCAACACTGGCGGAAACCAATTAAATTCCCCGTAGCAAAGCATTTAGGACACAAGGACTTTCAAATAAAAACGTTGTCCTGATCGAAGGTTTCGATAAGAGCTTTTTTGTAACGTTTAATTAAAGATCCTTTGAAAGAAATAACACTAGATAAAGTTCTTAATGACAAAGGTAAAAAATTCCATAACTTAACAGTTCTGTTGAAATAGCTACGTTGAAAAAGAGACGTTCTTACATTTCAAAGGTTGATGATCTAAGGAACAACTATTACGAGTAGATCTAACTATTCCTTTGGGCTAAATAAACTCTGTAATATCGATGTTATATATGCCATTAATGGCCTTAAAGAAGTAACTAAATATCTGATTTCATGCCAGTACGACACTGGCAACAGGTTCAGTTTAATAAGCCTTTCTTTCTAGGGAATAAGGGCGTCACGATACCCTAAAATATACTTTGCTGCTCTACGTTGAACTGCTCGGATTGTTCGAAGACCACCAATATATAAGGGAGTCCACACCTCGCTGGCATAACCCAGATGAGATCACACCAGGCTCAGGTACAAGGAACGCTTGACTGTAGGTCCAAAATGAGGGTCAGATGTTCTGTAGAGAAAACCCAGCAATTTGTTAGCTTTGGATGATATGGAGGAAAAGTGGGAACTCCATTTTAGATCGGTATTAAGAATAACACCAAGATCTTTTTGGGTATCGGTCTGAGAAATGACATGATTCCCAATTTGATAGGAGCCTTGAAGTGGAGATTTCTTTCGAGTTACACGTATAGCTTCGCACTTCTTGAGATTAAACTTAATTCATGCGCCAGTTAGTAGACCATTCAAGCATTTTATCAATATACTGTTAAAAATTAGTTATATCAGACTCGAAGTGGATAATGCGAGCAAGCTTGGTGTCATCTGCGAAAACGTAAGCCATAGTAGAGCTAGATAACACATCCGGTAAATCATTGATATACCATAGGAAGAGCAGTGGCCCCAGAATACTTCCCTGGGGTACTCCTGAGAGCACAGGTAAGGAGGAAGATGTTGCGCCTTTGATTAACATTCTCTGGGACCTATTTGCTAGATAATCTGTGAACCATTGTAACAGAGAACCATAAATACCAGAAGCTCCAAGTTTTTGTAATAGAAGGGAGTCAGAGACAGTGTCAAATGCTTTAGACAGGTCCAAGTAAACAACATCAGATTGGAGAGAGTTATCCAGGGCCTCTCCGATTTTATAAAGAAAGCAAAGCATCTGGGTGACTGTCGAGCGACCACTCAGAAATCCATGTTGCCAAGTAGATAAGGAACTGCTAAGATGGGTAATAAACCTATTGAAAATACATCTTTCGAGAACTTTGGATAGGGTACAAAGTAGGGAAATAGGTCTGTAATTCTCCGCTAGTTCTCTATCATCTTTCTTATAGACAGGAGTGATCAATGCTACTTTCCATAATTTTGGTAGCACTCCAGAAGAAAGAGATTTGTTGAATAGTTTACATACTGAGGGAGCAAGTTGCGATGAACATTCGACCAAGATACGAGTCGGCAGACTGTCAGGGCCATAGGCTTTGTTGATATTTAAACCATGGAGCAATGACTCTACTTCAGAAATGGTTAAAAGAAATGGACGACAACGTTGCGTCCGAGTCCGCATGATGTGGACGGCGGATGAGGTGAAAAAACTGTGAAAAAGTACTGGTTAAACGCCTCAGCCTGTCGAGCTGGAGAACGAAAATATCGACTGCAATGTTTAATCGTGACAGGTACTGAGGTTAATTTCCTTTTACTTCTATAATATGACCAGAATCTTTTTGGATTCTCAAGAAGTGACGTTTGAAGAGAATCTGTATAGTCGTTGTAATTACTGTTGATTAACGACTTGCATTCGCGACGTAGAGCACGGAATTTTTCACGACAATAGACACTGTCGGTCTTGTTTGCTCTGTTTCTGGCATCATTTCTCTTACGGAGCAAGTAGATAACATGACCATCAAAGTTGATATCTCTGAGTTTTACTTGAGGTATATGTTCATCAACCTGAGACATAAGTTGAGAGAACTAATTCTCAAAGTCCTGATCCACAATTAAGCCAGTAGAAATGAGGCCAGATAAGTTGGTATCGCGCAACTTTTCTTCCAAGGTTTCAAAATCTGCTTTCTTGAAATTGTAGACAGTGCGAGGTTGTTTAGGTAATCGGGGAATACATAAAGTGAGATCAAAGGTAACTGGAATTTGATCTGTGGGGAATGGTAAAACACTTTCATCCGTTGTTTCAATGTCATGAATACAATCGGGCTCATTTGTAGTAATTAGGTCCAAAATATTTGCATTTCTTGAAGGATGCTTGTTGAATTGAGAGAGAAAATAGTCCTTCAGAACTCCGCAAAAGGAAATCTCATCAGCAGTGCATGACTCAATCGATCCACGCCAGTCAATAGTTGGAAAATTAAAGTCTCCCAACACGAGAAGTTTAGTACTTGAACATATACACGACAACTCCAGAAACGTATTAAAATCAGTAATAAGTGACTGAAAGTTTGAGTTATGGGGACGGTAAACAGCAGAGACAATGAATTCTGGGCCATCATCCGTTACATATATCTTATTAACCAAGCGCGAGGGCCGTACTGAAAAAACATTGGCCCGAGGTCTTGACAGTACGGACCGAGCGCAGCGAGGTCCGTACAAAAAAGACCGAGGGCCGATATTCTTCCAGTACGGTCCCGAGCAAGCTTGGTTAATAAGAGATTTATCATACGACTGAAGTTCAAAGGGACACAAGTGCGGTATCATTCGGGACCATTCGGGACCATTCGGGACGGTGCCCGCTCCAATACTGAGAGAATATTGACCGGCAATAGAGCATTTTGATTGTTTGATTTTAGTTATTGGCCCTCTGGCTGCCCGAGTCGTGTAATAAAATTTCAATAGTAACCATTTCAGAGGATTCAGTTTCCAAATCACGCCGTCGATGAGATGGAATGGAATTTTTAACCGCCAGTAAAAAGCCACCGCCACGCTTTCCAGAACTTCTGTCCGTACGATAAATTGAGTAACCAACATCAAAGATTTCTAGGTCACTTACAGAATCTGTCAACCATGTCTCAGTTAATGAAAGAACGTCAAAATTTTCACTGTATACGAATTTTTTTAAAGAGAGTAAGCTTGCATACTTTATAAGGGAAATCAGGCGTCTTGACAAAGCTCTTGATGCTCTGGATTTTGATAGAAAAGCACTTGAGAGTGGAAGGCTTTACAGAAGTGTTGATCGCGGGGCCAGGATTGAGGTTTATATTCCAGGATGTAAAGAAATTCAAGAGAAATTACTGATAAGTTGAAGGAAGCAGTGTTGTTCGCATAGTACTTGGTCCTTGAAGCTAAGAACTTGGATTTGAAGCGAAGAACCGGGTGGAACGTTCTGACGATAGGAAAACAGTGCCAAGCAACCGAATGGATGCCGCGAATGACAAAGGGCCAAAATTTTGCCATGTGTTGATTTGCCTTGAAGATGCTTTGGCAATGGTTAACAAAAATGAACCCAGAACAGAAATTGTTCAAATTAGGTGACAAATGGAACTGTGTTGATGAAAAATGGCACAGAAGAATGAGCAACCAGAAAAAGCGGCCGACCGCCATCTTAACTCCTTTCGGATCCTCAGGCCCGCTGAACACAACGGCCCAACAAGGGGGCCGGTTGTTTGTTGTGAAAATGAAATGAATTCTGAAATTTTCTCGTCCTGGTACAAGCCTAAAAAGCCATCTGTAGAGATCTCTGGCATAATTGCTAAAACGTCGACTAAAAACCACCAGTGTTGTCCTTCTCTTATTAAGACTGCTGTTAGGATTATGATTTCATCTCAGGAGTATAAAAGTGTTAATAACGGTTTCAGTTCTTTTATATGGATTCTTTTACAAATCCCTTTTAAACGCAGGTTTCACTTAGACTAAAATCAACGATGAAATGAAAAAACAGCATCAACATAAGTATCAACCGCAAACGATTAAACTTGGAATGAATTGAAACGTTTAGTCAGTGCGTTAATAATTTACTCTCTAGCGTTTATTTAAGTGAGTAGAAAACAATTTTCATTTTGAGTTTTCCCTGATTACCTTTAGTCGCTTCAACACGTGTAGCAGTAATTAAATTTCTTTAGTTCGTTTAATTTCTCGCTCAGTTCGATAATTCTAAAACAAGTTCTGCCGAAAAAAAAATGGTTTAGTTAAGGACGGGCAAGAGCCCATTACAGGCAATGGGCTCCTCAAACTTGCCATAATCTTATCGCCGGGACACTAAAGAGTTTTTAAAGCTGACGTTCCGAGCCTTAGCCCCCGCTAGTGAATGACGCAAAAAGCGTCACTCTAGACCACGCCCGTCAATATCTCTGGTTCTCATTAACTAATTACGTTGTCAACCATTCCGTTCCGATTGCCTGTTTGAATTACACCCATTTTGCTCTTTTTACACACTAGTGAAAACTGCTCTGCCAAAAAAATTCTATTTGAATATGTGGCACATGTGTTCCCTGAGGTTTAAACAATACAATTCGCTCTTTAGAGGCGAACGCCACTAACCTCGCCTCAGTTCCCTCCCATGCAGGTGACGCGCGGTAAAAATATGGACTGTAAACAATTGTACAAACGAAAGAAGCAAATTTAATTTTCTGTACATTACATAGATATATATAACATTAAGTAAAAAAGAAATTACAACATCAGTACACAGATACAAACGAAACGAAATTAAGCCAATATGATAATAGGAAATGATGAGATCGTTTTATAGTACATTGTTTTCATTCCATTCGAAAAAATCAAAAATTAACACAAAATTAAAACGTAATTACGAGCATGCAGTCTTGCTGGAAGCTATCAAGAAAATTTCAGTCTTTTCTCTTACACGCTTCCTGACTCTAAAGTTTCTTTATTCTTCATCCTCCAAAGTCGTACAGCGTGCGTCCCTGTCGTTTAAGCGCGGATACGACTGTTTCGTTTAGTAAATAGGCGTCGCCTATGATGACAGATATAATTTAATTAACACAACTCGTGATTGACATTAATTCCTCACAATGATTTAAAGTGTTAGCTTGTCGTGATTTAAACCAGTTTTTTCAGAGGAATCAGTGAGAGAGAAGTCGATTTTTGTATCTGTTCGCTTACCCGAATCTGCTAACCTGATGTGAGAAACCTGTTTTTACGACCCGCCACAGAAATTGAATAATCATTAAAGTTTGGATAATATTATACGGTTTGTGGTGGTTGTCTGAGCTGACCAGTTCCGAGTAAGGAAACGTTTCATTCGATTTCTGGGTTGTAACGAAGAATTACGGAAGAGCACATGGCCGAGGACGCCCTGAAAACTGCGAAAACTGAAAGGAGGACTGCCAAAGGAGCGCTCACCCGATGTGGAAAGTCCTTGGCAAAGTTATTAGAAGTGGAAAGACCAGAGAAAGAGGTAAGAGATGGTCTTAGTAAACTACAGTTAGCGTTTGACAATCTTGTGGCCAAACACGAACATTATTCACGATTAATTGAAGATGACAGCGAGTTCGAAGTACAAGAAGGATGGATGGCAGATTGTCAAGAAGACTTTATGTCAATGGAAATAGGCGCAAAAATATATTTGGATTCTCTCTTAAGTAAGGGAAAGGCCCCATTACAAGCTCATGATACATCTACATCATTTAAAGGGAAAAATAATGGTGTCGGTGGGCCGGGAAGTAGTGGAATTCCAAGTATTCAAATAGAAGACGATGCCCCTCGTGTAAGTTCTGGCGGTTATTAACCCATTAACACCCATCAAAGTACAAGTTCCGGAAATGATGATGTCGCCCCACATCACGAAAACACGTCCTTTGTTTCGGGAAATGAAATACATGAAAGCATTCAAACCAACTCTAATGCTACAACTTCCGCCTGTGGTTTTAAGATGGAAAAGCCTAAGATGCCCAAATTTACCGGAGACGTAAGAGAGTACGCCATTTTTCGCGCCGATTTTAAGCATGCGATAGAATCAAAATACAGCAAAAGGGATGCGATAACTTTTCTTCGCACGTGTCTGCAAGATAAGCCATTAGAGTTAATTAAAGGTATAGGCTCGGAGTATGACGCAGCCTGGGATTATTTGGACGCTATTTACGGAGATCCAAGGTTCGTGTCGGATACGATCACTCAAGACATAGTAAAGTTTAGAGCTTTACAACCGGGAGAGGATGCGAGATTTTGCGACTTAGTTCACCTAGTTAAAAGAAGTTTCAACACTCTGAAGGAGGTCGGAAGTCAAAATGACATGGACAATAGTCACATGCTATCTATAATCGAGCAAAAATTGTGTTCGGATGATCGAAAGGTTTGGTCACGAGACTTGGAGCGACAGGAAGAAAAAGCGACTTTGGAGCGACTAATGAAGTGGATGGATGTGGAGATGAAATCACGTATGCGTGCTACTGCCCCGTTGAGATCTGGCAGATCAGTCAACGCCTTTCAAGTCGACACATCTAACCAAAAGTGGTACAAATGCTGGTACTGTAAAAGTTCGTCCCATTGGCCAGATACATGCCCTAAATTCGCCGCACTCGGTATCGAACAGCGCATCAAGGTCGCCAAAGAAAACCATGTTTGCTTTAGTTGCATGAAAACAGCCGGAAAGGACCATCGAGTTGATAATTGTAGAAGACGTCGCGAGTGTAAGAAAACTGAGAATGGAAGGGAATGCATGCACTTTCATCACCCGTTGCTTCACAAGAGCACTGCAGTTAAAGTTGGCGTCGCGTCTATCTCCGAACCACATGAAACTCTTTTACCGGTGATAACATGCAAGATTTACGGTCAAAACGGGTTCCAAAAGCAGAGCAACACTCTCTTTGACTCGGGAGCACAGATCAGCCTAATCCGCGATGAAACAGCAGATGCACTGGAACTCAAAAGAAACGACACTGCCGTAACAATTTCAAAAGTGGGAGGAGAAGAAGAGACAATCAAGACTAAAGTTTACAATTTCCTGTGTCAGCACCAAACAACACCAAGATGTTCTCAATAAAGGTGATTGGAATCCCGTGCATTAGCGAAGAAGTGTCAGCAGTTCAGCTTAAACCAATCGCCAAGCTTCTAGGACTGGAAAACGAAAAGATACGCAGAGGCAATGGTCCTGTTGACTTACTGATAGGAATCGATCACGCCCAGATGCTTACTGGACAGACCAGGCAAACGGGACAGTTAGTTGCGAGAAAAACGCCTCTAGCATGGGTGGTTCTCGGTGGACCGTCGGGAGAAACCCAAGTGAATGGCCGTGTCTACCATGTAAGATTTGCCGCGCCAGTAGAAATGTCAGATTTTTGGAAGACTGAAGCAATGGGAGTAGAAGTTAAACCGTGTTTTTGTGAGACTGACAAGCTAACGCAAGCCGAAAGAGAGGAAGCGGAAATCATTTCCAAGTCATGTGAAAAGGTGGGCAATCAGTGGAAGGTACCGTACCCTTGGAAGAAAAACCCCATGCTGTAGCCGGATAATAAACCATTAGCGATGAAACGGTTGGAAAGTATGGAAAGACGCCATAAAAAAGACCCAGAACAAGGAGTGGCTTACGACAAACAAATGGAAGAGATGAAGGAGATGAAGTTCTCAAGAGAGCTGTCTAAAGAGGAAATTAAGAATTACAAAGGCCCGGTGCATTACATTCCTCACCATGCGGTGATTCGACCCGAGAAGAAAAGCACACCCGTACGTATCGTCTTCAATTCCTCCTCAGTTTACCAAGGTCACGCGCTGAACGATTATTGGCTTAAGGGACCCGATCTGTTGAACAATCTGTTTAGAGTCGTCTTGAGGTTTAGAGAAAGAGAAGTAGCAATGATGGGTGACATATCCAAAATGTATCACCGAGTACTCATCCCGGAAAAGGATCAACTTGTCCATCGGTTCCTATGGAGAAATTTGGAAACGGAGAAAGAACCCGATGTGTACGTAAAAACCGTCCTGACGTTTGGTGATAAGCCGGCGCCTGCTATGGCCCAAATTGCGTTAAGAAAAACAGCTGAAGAAAACAAGAAGGACTACCCGGAAGCAGCCGAAGTGCTCACTAAGAATTCTTACATGGATGACATTTGCGGGTCTGTAGACACGGTAATGCAGGCTCAGAAGTTGACTGGAGATCTAGACAAAGTACTCGAAAGTGGAGGGTTTGCCGTGAAGGGCTGGACTTCGAACAAAGTTCTTATCAATGCAGAAAATCAAGAAAAGGGTTTCAAGAATTTTCAGAAAGAAATTGAAGAAAAGGTACTTGGAGTGATCTGGAATTACGTTACAGATGAGTTCAGCTTCAAAGTTAAAGTGGATTTACCGCGCCTGAAAAATCGTTGAGTGGACCGTGAAATAAAGATGACCAAGAGAACGCTTCTCAGTCAAGTTTCCCGCTTCTGTGACCCTATTGGATTCGCAGCTGCATTCATCAGCAGAACCAAAATAGGTTTACAAGAGCTGTGGCAGATTGGTCTTAATTGGGACGATGAGCATCCATGTGAGGTACAAGAAAAGTGGACTCAGTTCTTCGAGGAAATGAAGGAGCTCGACCAGATTGGTTTCAAAAGATGCCTGGTTCCACCCGAATCTCCAGAATGACCAGCACTGTGTGTCTTCTCAGATGCCTCGCAGGAAGCATGACATTTGGGGCCTGCGCGTATATCCGACAGAAAACGAAACAAGGCACCTATGCAGTTAACTTCATCGCGGCTAAGTCTAGGGTGGCACACCTAAGGCAGCTGACAATTCCACGTCTGGAATTAAAAGCAGCTGTTCTCGCCTCCCGCCTCGCGAAAACAATGGTGAAAGAATGTACGATTCAATTTGGCGATGTCAAATTCTTCACGGACAGCAGTATCACACTTGCATGGATTCAAAGCCCTTCCCGCAGTTTCAAGCGGTTTGTCTCGGCAAGGGTTGGAGAGATCCAGAATAATTCGGATCCAAGTCAATGGAAGCACATTCCCGGTGAAGAAAACGTAGCGGATGATTTGTCGCGAGGATTACATGTAAAGCAGCTAACGGGGAGGTGGATGAACGGCTCAGAATTTCTGAAACTTCCAGAAGAACAATAGCCAGTCCAAACAGCTGCACTGCATCGCGAAGAAGATATGGAGCGTCGCCAAGTCAATTCCGTCAGAGCAGCCTCGCCTGCAGATGTCGGAAATGTTATCAACGTGGAGAATTTCTCTAGTTGGCGAAAACTGATACGAGTCACCGCGTGGATAAGGCGGTTAGCCGAGAAGATACGCCTCAGGAAAAATGCAACCAGTGGACGAGAAGGACCTCTCATGCCTGAAGAGTTAAGGAAGGTTGAGATGTCATGGATCAGAAATGCCCAAAAGGATTTGAAGAGTCGAATGAGGAATGAAGAGTTTAAGACCCTATGCCCGTTTGTTGACGACAAGGGAATTATCAGGGTTGGAGGAAGAATTGACAAAGCCCTCGTGTCATACGAAGAAAAGCACCCTGTGCTGCTTCCCAATGAGGACAGGATATCCCTGCTGATCACACGCCATATGCACAACCATGGTCATCTCGGAGTAACGACAACAACTGCAAAAGTCAGACGAAAATACTGGATCTAGAAAGCGAACAAACTCAGTAAGACAGAGAAATTTAAATGTGTCACTTGTCGAGAAATGGCACACAAGGCAGAAACGCAATTAATGGCGGACCTTCTGGCTCTTCGCTTAGCACCGCAAACGCCATCCTTCTACTACTCCTCATGCGATTACTTTGGTCCATTTAATGTGAAGATAGGGCGCAACAATACAAAAAAGCACTATGGCGTCATCTTCACCTGCCTAAACACAAGAGCTGTCCATCTGGAATTAGCAGTTGACCTCTCGACAATGGAATTTATTCAGATGCTAAGAGGATTTTTCTCCATCCGTGGATACCCGAAAGTACTGTTAAGCGACAATGGATCGCAGATGGTTGGCACAGAGTGGGAACTGCGTAAAATGGTCGAAGGTTTAGATCCTGATAAACTCCGTGGTTTCTGTGCAGAAAGAAGCATCAACTGGTTGTTCACTGCTCCAGCTGCACCTCATCAAAACGGATGTGCTGAAGCCCTCGTTAAAAGTTGTAAGCGAGCCCTAAAGAAGGCAATTGGAGAACAGATCCTAAGTCCGTTCGAGCTGTACACATGTCTACTAGAAGTCGGAAATCTCGTAAATCAACGCCCTATTGGCCGTGTTCCTAATGACCCGGATGATGGCAAATATTTATGCCCAAACGACATGCTCCTTGGACGGGCGACATCGGAAGTTCCTCAAGGCCCATTCAATGACACAAAAAACCCGCGACGCCGCGTAGAATTTGTGCAGAAAATTATGGACTCCTTCTGGAAACGTTGAAGCAGAGATGTACCCCCTAGCACTGGTGACAAGGAAGGCGTGGCACACAGAGAGGCGTAATGTTGAGGTTGATGATATCGTCGTCACGGCCGACAACAATGCTATCCGCGGTAAGTGGACTATTGGAAGAGTTATCGAGGTATATCCCGGGACAGACGGCCGAGTCCGCAACATCAAAGTGAAAACACCAGCAGGGGAGTACAGCCGCCCAGTCACCAAGATTTCTGTTATATATCCTGCTGAAGGAGACCGTTAAAGAAAGTTCTGCTGATCAAAAGAAGGATAAGGACTACGCCCTTATCGGGGCGGAGAATGTTTCGTTTAGTAAATAGGCGTCGCCTATGATGACAGATATAATTTAATTAACACAACTCGTGATTGACATTAATTCCTCACAATGATTCAAAGTGTTAGCTTGTCGTGATTTAAACCAGTTTTTTCAGAAGAATCAGTGAGAGAGAAGTCGATTTTTGTATCTGTTCGCTTACCCGAATCTGCTAACCTGAAGTGAGAAACCTGTTTTTACGACCCGCCACAGAAATCGAATAATCATTAAAGTTTGGATAATATAATACGGTTTGTGGTGGTCGTCTGAGCTGACCAGTTCCGAGTAAGGAAACAACGACGTCCATTGCGGTGACCGTTTTTCGCTTGGTGTGTTCGGTGTAGGTCACCACGTCGCGTATTGCATTTTCGAGGGAAACTTTGATAACTCCGCGCGTATCTTTCTGTGTTTTATGCCCCTGTTACATTGTCTTCCAAATTTGATTTTATCTGATTGATCCAATTTGAACAACACGTCTTCTAACCCATCAGGTTGCAGTGCTGATTGCATTCCCTGCGTTGGCCGTGTCACCGATGCGATATTTAATTCGTGCTTTTCTCTTCAAAGTGATGTCTGCCTACACGAAATCCAGCGTACTTATTCTATTTTTTTAATTTTTTATTTTTCATAAGCTAATGATATCATCAGGAGCCTTTTTTGAGATATTGCCTTTTTCATTTACGGCAGTTATTTTTTCAATACCTTTGGAAAGGCTAATAACTCAAAAGGAAATCAAACCTTTTTGGAAGGTAGTAAATATATGAATAAATGCAACCAAAACTGTAAATACTCCAAGGCAATTTGAATAAAAGAAAATTGCAGTGAGAGCTGACCATACGTAGATGTAAATGTTTGCATTTAATTCTGCATCTGAACCAAAACAATCGATTCCGTTCTCGACATATCTTTACTATGCACTTAATCTTGCTTCTGAGACAAGTCTGTCACCCAATACCATTCGATACATGTTAGAAAACAAAGACCATGTGATTTATTCACAAATCGCAAATATCATCTGCAAGGAAGGGGGGGAGGGGTGGGGTGGGATGGGAAGGTTAGAGCATTCTGGCAATGTAATATTCTCATGACCTCTTCCCTCCTTATTAGTTAGTCTTTTGGCGACGAATGACCCCCCCCCCCCCCCACCCCGCCCCGTTATTCCTGAAAACCAGGAGGAATTGACGCTGTTACAAATATTCTGCGAGATTTTGACATGATTTTTTTAAATCGCCGCGTAATCTCAAAGATATTCCTGAAATTTAAGCTGTCGATTGTCTGTCAAATTAAACTTTTAAGCACTTTTTTATGCGAGGCTACTGTTCTGACACTTTTCACATTATTGACCTACCTTTTTGTCTACAAATTGGAAAGAATTATTCAGGCGAAAGGAGACAAAAAGGAAAAACGTGCGTGATTTTAATTTTTCAAAACTTTCCGATGAGGTATTATCTATGATAAAATCACCTGAAAACACATGCGGGCTAATCAATAACTCTAAAGCCGCCTCTGTTTTCGTTTTCATGTACAGCCTTATGCTTCGAGAAAACTTTTGCCTCTTAAGTATAAAGGCAAACCAAATCAATCTCGCCGTTTGGATAGTTTTCAAGCCTGTCAATCAATTCATTGTATCACAATCCACTCAAGAGCTAATGACTAGCAGCTCCTGGTTTCTCTTCACCAGATGAGATGCTGTTGAACGTTTTTATTACAATTACTCATTCAGTTGAGTAAAGGAGCTCACTTTTTTATTAGGAGGAAGAAGATCCTTTCACTACCCTATTGAGGCGTAATTTGGAAATTAGGATTCTGAGGTAGAAGGAAAGATGGCACAGGATTCTTTCTGTTTAATTTGAAGCTGGCTCGTCATTCAGTTGTCAGACCAGAGCTAATGTTAAGAGGTTTAATTTTGGCAAAACAATTTACAATAATTGGCAAAATTTACAGGGGATTAAAGAACGCCCAAACGAAACTCAGGTCCCCATAAAATGCTTTTATTCGCCGGCCTTTTTAGGGTTCAATCCTGATACGAATGATATCATGTCTGCTATCCTACTTTTATTCGGGCATCTATAATTGTTATTTTATTGTCTTTCGATGGGAAAAAAAAAAACAGCATCCCTGTTCAAAATAGATTCCTTCTTTCCAATTGTGATCATTTGATATATTGTGTATATAAAATTCGAACAACGCAATTACATTGCCGCAGAGTCATATCACTCTATTTCTGTACAATCTTCTTTGTCTCGATTTACTTTGTTGTTGGCAAACAAAGCATATAGTCGTTGTAAGCCACACAGAGGGAATCAGTTATCAACATGAACAGCAATCGATCATCGATTGTAAATTTCGCAAGATGACGGTTCCGAAGTATGCCCATAATAGCGTGTTGAATGTGTCTCATCTTCCAGCAGTAAATAACAGGGTGCAACGGTGAAGTAAGAAACACAGGAGTCCATGAAAAAGGAAAGAGTGTTTTTTTTAAACGACGCTCGAGCTATATATTTTCAAAACAGTGGTACAGATAAAATATGACAAGTAACAAGTTAAAAAGACGAGATATACATGGAGTATGCAAACTGTGGATTTAATGAGGGCAGAAATGTTTTTCCTCATCTCATCAGACTGAGCTACTTCTTGTACTTGCAAAGATTCAATCTGATTCTTGTGCCGCCGAACAGTTAACTATATCCTGATGTACACCACAAATGCGAGAATGAAACTGAAAGATGCAGAAACTAAAATGATAAGATCTCGAATACTAACTACCACCACATTATCATCAAAGAAACAGAGGCACCATAAAGATATTAACATACAGGGGCGGTCAAGATGTTCAATGATAGTTTCATCAGTTTAAATCGAGATTTAGACAATAAAAGAGGGATAATTTTACTTATTTTCACGGGAGTTGATTCTTACGGGTTTGGCGATTGTCAAAAACTCGCGGAATAGAAAGACCTTAAGATAGTTTTCGCGGAAATTAACCAGGAGGAAGGAAATGGATCCTTGTTACTCGTCACAATAGGCTGTTTACACTTATGAATTATTTATCCGTTCCTGCTGATCAGTATTTCGACAATTTTCGCTTAATGTAGTTCCTTTTATTAAATATTTTTTGTCAAATTGCGAAATTAAAGTCCCGCAAATATGCCCGTTCCATTTTGTGGAAATTCAGTTCTCGCTAAAATAAGTAATAATAAAGTAGTCGAGCCTAAACATTTTACCGTCTGTCAAAATGTATTTTTGACAATTTTTCTTACTAGGCTTGTTTTTCAAATAGACACGTGAGACATGTTAACACTCTGTTAACACGAAAACTCGAGAGTTACCCTTCTCTGTCTGAGCAGACTTTCTCCGTCTTTTCTCAGGCGTGCACCATGTACAGAGACCTCTAGCCTAATTTCTAATTGGTTTAACTTCTGCCACCACTGTTGTCGCTTTCATAAATATATTGCTGTTTATCTGATTAGGCGGATTACAACTTAGACAATCATTGCACACAGGTATCCAGTGAGTAATATGAATTTCATTTGAAAACCGATTGTCTTCTCAAACTTCCGAAGGTCAGAGATGCTGACTTTCTTATCATATTTTTCTGCTATTTCGTGTATAATGTTACCAAAAGGACGTAGAGACAGCAGAGTGACAATAACTTTCAAAAAAGAAACAACAACTTTGAGTTTAAATTTACAGGACATGTTTTGACATTCTCATGTCATCTTCAGTTGCAAATGAGCATTTAACTGTCGTACATTTGAATTTATATTAAGGTACGTTACAAACTACATGTCAGGGCTTACGTTACATTTGAATGTTAAAAACGCGAAAAATGTCTAGAATGGTCCCGAATTATATCGCACTTGTGTCCCTTTGAACTTCAGTCGTGTAATAACTCTCTTATTAACCAAGCTTTCTCGGGACCGTACTAGAAGAATATCGGCCTTTAGTCTTTTTTGTACGGACCTCGCTGCGCTTGGTCCGTACTGTCAAGACCTCGGGCCGATATTCTCCCAGTACGGCCCTCGCGCTTGGTTAATAAGATATATATATATATAGTAAACAGTAAACAAAGTCTGGTTTAGTTATCCCAACTGACAATACGTTGCGGCTTGATCAAACTCAGTCAATGGGCATTTTATCATTTGACCACTAATTTTAACCTAAATAGGACTCGAAAGACGGCCACACGCAGCCACACGAGCACAAAAATCTCTGCTATTAAAAATTTTCCTTTATTTATTTTTTTTTTTTTTCAAATCAGAACAAGAATTTCCCAATTCCTTGAAAGACACGGATTATTTTTGTCTCATTTCTGTTTCCCTTTAAGTTCCTGCAACAAAGCGAAGGGAGTGCAGAAATGCTGGACAGCTTTTTTTCTGGACCGGCTCACGTCAACCCGTCCAGCCCTGCACACTTCAGCTTTCACTACGGTTTTCCATGAGATCGCACGAGCTGGGCCGAACGGGTCTCATGATAATCTTTTTTTATTTTCGCAGGAGTTTCTTAAAAACGTTTTCGTGAAAATTAACCAGGAGAAAGGTATTAGATCCTTGTAACTCGTCACAATGAGCTCTTTACACTTATTGACTATTTCTCTCTTCCTGCTGATTAGGTTTTTGACAATTATCGCGTCATTTAGTTCCTTTCATGAAATATTTTTCATCAAATCACAAAATTAAGGTCCGCGAAAATAAGTAACGATGCTTAACATTATACCATCTATCAAAATGAATTTTTTAAGAGTTTTCTTATGAGGTTTGTTTTTCAAATACATATGTGAGACATATTAGAAAAGCCCGGTTTTCTAACATATCTCACATATGTATTTGAAAAACATGTCTCAAATAAAGCCCAGGCATCAAGTTCCTTAATGTGAATGTCACTTGAACACCAATTGTAAATTATTCGAGATAGCTGACTTCTTCTCCACGAAGTGTTCAGCAGTATATATCCACGAGAGCGCGTCGAAAGAGTTTTATCTTCCATGACGGGATAAATGACAGGGTTCAAAGATGAATTGAGAAACATGAGAGTCAATGAATAAAGACAAAAATATTAAGCTCATTTAGTCGCTTTCGTCTATTCCAGAGGGGCAGCTTTGTTTATTAGGAAATGAATAAGACATGGTGCCTTCAAGATGATAATAGTACATTATGAATGGTAAACAATGCTTGGTTTAGTTTTCTTAACAGATGATACGCTAAGGAACTTTTGTTATCATTCTTATCAACGCTATTCTTACCCATCAGCTCTCACTATTCCCAAATGAGTTTTTCTTTCATTTCTCTTCCTAGGATGCTTCCGGGCAGTAGTTTGTGTTTTCAAGCGCGACATTCAGCGCGGTGAATATTCGGCCGCCATATTGAACGGGTGGAAGATCTGGAACGAGTGACAAAACGATGAGGAAGGGGGAAAGGGAGAAAATCCAGGAAAGCTTGGTTTTTCTTCCCTTCCTACCTCTACACTTTGTCACTTGTCCGAGATCTTCCACCCGTGAAGCAGGCTATTATCTTCCCAAAGGACCGGTCATTATTTTACACCTGCTAAACGGCGGGAAGGGGGGGTGGGGGTGAAAGGGTTGAGGAAAGGGTCGGAGGATTTTGGTTTTGTGAAGATAAAAGTTACATGATCCCCTATGAGACTCTATGATATTTTTATGATGTCCTCCCTCCTTATTGGTCAGTCAGTTTTTGATTATCCCCCCCTCCCCCGTTTATCTTGCTGGCGACGAATGATCTCCTCCCGGTTATCCTTGAAAAACAGGAGGAATCGACGTAGTTACAAAATATTCTCCAAGATTTGAAATGAAGTTTCAAATCGCCACGTAATCGTGATGGATGTTACCGGAATTTAAGCTGTCAATATCGATTGTCTATCAAAATAGATTTTAAGCTCTTTTCATACCAGCCTAGTGTTCTGACACTTTTCGCATTATTGACCCACTTTTTTGTCCAGAAATGGGTGAGAATTAATAAACTTAAGCAAAAGGAGACAGCAAGGGAAAACGTGCTTAATTCTAATTTCTGATAGCTTCCCGCTCAGGTATTATCTAGAACCACCAAGAAACATCTGCGGGCTAATCAACAGCTCTAAAGCAGCCTCTGTTTTCGTTTTCATGTTCAGCCTTCTGCTTCCAATAAGTTTTTTCGCGAAAGGGTAAAGCGAAATGCCTTTCCCTGCATGTTTAGTTTTCGAGCATATCAATCAATCCTTTTTTTTTTTAGTCCATCGAATTGCCAATGATTAAAATAAATTTTCTCTCACTCTTAAATACTAGCTCCTGGTTGCTTTTCTTCTTTCCGCTCTTAATGTGACGCGGTACCGTTTAAGTCCTAGGATCATTTAACTTTTTAACTTTTAGTGAAAGACCTAGAGATTTATTCCGTTGACTTAAATCTTAAATCTCTTTTCAGTTCCAACACTCTTCCTATCCATACCATGATCTCTAATTGATCATCTTTATCATTCTCGTTACCTGCATGCTTGAAAGTTTCTTCAAATTGCACATAGAGGAGCGATCGAGGAGTTGACTTTTTATGAAGCATTTCTTTTTCTCCCCTATTATGACGTAAATTGGCAATTCTGCCTTTGGGGCAGAAGGATGGATGGCACGAGTTTCCTTCTGTTTTAATCCAAGCTGACGCGTCATTCAGTTGTCATTACTACTTTAAAGAGAGTTAGCGAAACATTTCGCAGCCATGGGCAAAATTTTGAATGAATTAAAAGCACTAAGCTCAGGTCCGCATCCACTCTCATCATTTTCATTCGCGATTCTAAATTTAGAGCGACGAAATCCTTAACGAGAATAATATCGTGTCTGCTATCCTTCTTTCATTGCCATCCGTAGTTACAATCTCAAGGTCCATCGATAACAAAACCAGCTTCCCTGTCTGCTATCCTTCTTCCGTTGCCATCTGTAGTCACAGTCTTATGTTCCATCGATAACAAAACCAGCTTCTCTGTCTGCTATCCTTCTTCCTTTGCCATCCGTAATAGCAATCTCACCGTCCATCGATAACAAAATCAACTTCCCTGTCTGCTTTCCTTCTTTCATTGCCGTCCGTAATAACAATCTCACGGTCCATCGATAACAAAACCAGCTTCCCTGTTCAAAGTAACATTTTTCTCTCCAGTTGCGACAATTTGATATATTGTGTAATTACATTTGGAGCCGAGCAATTATTTGGCTGACGGGTCATATCAGTAAGTTTATGTTTAATCTTCTTTGTGGCTATTTACTTTGTCGTAAATTTTTAAACTGCGCATAGTCCTTGTAAGCCGCACAGAGTGGATCATTTATCAACATGGACGACGCTCGATGGCCGATTGTATATTACGCGAAATGGGTGATTTCGTGTCCGAGACACTTTCCTCAGTATGTCCATGATAGCGTGTCGAATGTGTCTCATCTTCCAGCAGTTAATGACAGGGTTCAAGGTTGAATTTAGAGGTGGTTCCTCAAACAACGTGTAGGCGTGATGTCATACAGAGACAGACTTTTAACTTTGAAACTTCGTCCTCTGACATTTGACCGCGAACTCAAAGATCTTGTTTTTTTTTTACAAGTGTCGGAATGGTTTTACTGATTTTAATATTTATGATTTTGTCTCTCCTGTTTCTCACGGCCGAACCAGAATGAGTAATTCCTTTAGCCTTAAAACTCCTCTATGTAAAACTAGTGCTTTTCAGGCCTTTTACTCTAATCGTATTGTTAAGCTCTGGAACTATATCTGTAAATTTTGACCCCCTACCAGTTTTTCAACTACTGCTTCCTTCCGTAATTTTGTTACCGAGCACATGTTTTAACTCTTGTACAATCACTTTGACAATTCTATCCTTGTACCTGGTCAATTGTACGTTCCTGCCTCTGCCATCCCTAGTTTTTAACCGTTTTTTGGTTGATCGTGTTTCTAATAATTATTTGTACCATGGGTGGTACCTCGCTTGGGTCCGCGTGTCCCGTTCGCACCAGCCCTTTTGACCTATTCTCCTTATCACTAAGTCACTTTGTACATATACTTGGGAAATTTCTGACAATTCTTTATCCTTTTTAGACGTCAAAGTTTCAATTGAAGGTAACGGTTTATGCACTAGTGTGTATTACAAACCTACAGACGCGCATAATTACTTGTTATATTCGTCTTCTCATCCATCTCACGTTAAGAATTCCATTCCTTTTTCTCAGTTTCTAAGACTTCGTCGTTTATGTAGTAATGACTGATTTTCACCACAAATCAGAGTCAATGTGCCAGTTCTTCGATAAACGTGGTTACCCTGTTTCCGTCGTTCAAGCGGGTTACCACCGCGCTCAACTTATTGATCGACATTCAGCACAACAAACGTCGCATAAGGAAGATTCCGACCGCATTCCATTCACTCTCACGTTTCACCCTCACAACCACTCAGTTAAATCCATCATTCTTAAAAACTTTAAATTACTTCAAAACGATCCAGAGACAAGCACTGTCTTTTCGCAGCCTCCGCTCATTTCATTCAAACGCGACAAAAACTTAGGCAATTTTTTGGTCAGAAGTTCTTTTCAGACTAATGAGCAACCAGGCACTTTTAAATGCGCTCGTGCACGATGCAAAACGTGTCCTTTCATTCACAACACTGATAAAATATCGGGACCTAAACGATCCATTAAGATCACCGATCACTTCACGTGCACCTCCGCTAATGTAATCTATTGCATAACTCGCACTTATTGCAAAAATATATACATCGGCGAAACAGGCAGAAGACTAGGTGACCGATTCCGAGAACACCTTCGAGACGTGGAAAGGAATGACAAGGACACATCGAAACCAGTCGCTAGACATTTTAATTTACCTAATCATTCTAAGCAACATATGGCAATCTGCGGTCTTTCCTTGCACTTAGGTGGCACGGAAAGCCGTAAAAATCTTGAACAAAAGCTCATCTTTCAAACCGGCAGTCTAAATCCCACAGGGATCAATGAACGCTTTTCATTCCACTAATTTATTCATGTTTTTCTCGTTGCCATGCACCCACCAATAACGTAGCTCCATTTTCTGCCTTTAAAAGCACACACAACCCACAATTCCTCTATTCGCTCCGACGAAGGGCTAACGCTCGAAACGTCAGCTTTCGTAATCATTACGGTGGCCAATTTACCATTTCAACTTTGTTGATATATCCAAATTATATCACTTTGTACATATATCCCATTTCTTTTAGGTCGTCTAATTTGCTGTATGTAATATGTGTAATGGTCAATAAAGTTGTTAATAAAAAAAAAAAAAAAAAACAGGAAAGATACCTGAGATTCAAAGAGAAAAGAAAGGTTTTTTAAAGCGGAATTCGAGCCATAGATTCGAATACCAGCCATGCAAATGAAAAAAGGCAAATAAAAACTTAAAACTACGAGATACACGTAAAATATTCCAACTGTTGATTCATTGAGAACAGCAAAGTATTTCATTTCATCAGACTGAGCTTCGTCTCGAATTTGCATGGACTGAATCTGATTCCTGTGTCATCGAACAGTTAAGTATATCCTGATGTAGACCACAAATGTGACATTGAAACTCAAAGACGCAGAAACTGAAATAATAAGATCTCGAGTATTGACTAACGCCCATAATGTTATCGAAGAAACAAATGCACTATACAACCACATGCTGATCACCACAATAACAACACGCCTGTGAGTCACCAGCTCTTGGTATCTGAGATGAAGATGAAGTACGAAGAGCCTGTCTACGCTTACAGCCACAACACCAAGGAACGAGGCAGCTGAAAATAAAGCATTTGAAATAATCCACCTTTGTTGATTGTTGCAGCCAGGATTTTCCAGTTGTACCCGCTTGATCGGAAAGAAAGTGTATAATGGTTGATTAAATAAACCAACCACAAAATCGGATAAAGCAGGACTCAGCAGCAGAGTTTTCGCCATCGTCGAAGTTTTGTATATGGCGAGGATTGTCACAATATTCAACATGATGGAGGTGTAAGTTAGACAATTGTTCAAGACACAGTTAGCGACAAAATTCGATCGAAGATCTGCATCTTCGGCGTATAAAGGGATATATTGCGAAGACTCGCAAAACAATTCGTTTATCATATTAACTCCCGTATAAAAGATAGGAGCCCCTAGTCCAGATGAATAAAGTGTGTTTTGATTCTTTAGCACGACAATTTCTCCACTGATTGTGCATAAAATTTTCCTTTTTTTCGTAAAAGTGATGAAGCTCAATAAAAGGTATACACGGATTATTATATGGGTTCTTAAGATGTGAGCCAGTGACAATTTGATATAAGCCGATGACAAATAAAGAACTTACGTCAGGCATATCAAAAGACGGAGGCAGTCAGGACGTTCAATTGTACTTTACATGCTTAATCACAGTCGAAGTTAAATGTCATGTCAACTGTCAAAAGGAGTTTCGAAACAGTTAAATATATCCTGATGTAGACCACAAATGTGACACTGAAACTCAAAGACGCAGAAACTGAAATAATAAGATCTCGAGTATTGACTAACCGCCACAATGTTATCGAAGAAACAAATGCACTATACACCCACATGCCGATCACCACAATAACAACACGCTTGTGAGTCACAGGCTCTTGGTATCTGAGATGAAGATCATGTGAAGTGCAAAGAGCCTGTCTACACTTACAGCCACAACACAAAGGAACGAGGCAGCTGAAAATAAAGCACTTGATATAATCCACATTTTTTGAGTGTTGCAGCCAGGATTGTCCAGTAGTACCCGCTTGATCAGAAAGAAAGTGTATAATGGTTGATTAAATAAACCAACCGCAACATCGGATAAGGCAGGACTTAAGAGTTTTCAAAGTTTTCGCAATCGTCGAATTCGAAGTTTTGTGTATGGCGAAGATTGCCACAATATTCAACATGATGGAGGTGTAAGTTAGACAGTTGTTGAAGACACAGTTGGCAATGAAATTCGATCGAAGATCTGCAACTTCGGCGTAGATAAGGATATATTGCGAAGACTCGCAAAACAATTCATTCATATAATTAGCTCCCGTATAAAAGATAGGGGCCCCTAATCCAGATGAATAAAATGTGTTTTGATTCTTTAGCAGGACAATTTCTCCTTATTTAGGGCAAACACGTAATTTTTTAAGTAAAGATTTTCTGAAGTAAGGAATTTGGAAAAAAATCAAACTTTGCCATGGTATAGTTGCTAAGGTTAAAGCAAAGAATCGTCAACGTCACCGAGCGGCTGTCCACGAACTAAAACTTACGGCTCAATCAACAGTTTCAGTGACTCAATTGGCCATCTCAATTTATATTTTTTGATAAAACTGTCTCAATAGGGTAATGGTTTTTACGGCTAACGGCAAATTTCTTTCCGCTGCGTTCAAATGAAAAAAATCTCATGCTAAACTTTTTGTAAGACAAATGGTCAAAGTTTTTTTAATCTTTTCGCCTAATGGCTAAATTTATTTGCTTTTTAACGCCTAACGGTTAACCTCATTGAAATTACTCTTGACTGATCTGTTGCAAACTTTCACTCAAATAATTTTTCCGGCGAAGGGATAATAAATCTACATTCAGTACAATTGTCTTGCTAAAAAAAATCTCTATTCGTCGTTATCTTTGGACCCTGATTCCGCGCATGCTGAACGGCTTAGGCTGACAGCTTCTTTTCTAAAACCAGAAACAGGCCTCTCGCCATTATATACCGATAATAAGTTCACGTTCCTTTGAACCGACGGTTTCAGACAAGAACTCACTGAAACACATAAAAACAAGGGATAAACAAGTTATTACTTTTTGCAGCTATTGGCATTGTTTAAAAATGTTTTGACTGCAGGTTACTGCAAGTCAGCTATTTTGTCTCACTTCTTTTAGCAATTTAGTACCTGTATTATGGCACAGAAAATAAAGGCCTCAATGACTGTAAAATGTGCAACTTTAGTACGTTTTATTTGTATAATTGTGTCTTACCAAGAGTATACAAGTCTCCAAACTCTAATACAATCCCTCTTGGAGGCACGAAAAGCTTTATAATGTGCTGCATGAGGTCCCCCTCATTCTCAGCCACAAACCAATTTGTGGCACTTTTTGATGGTGTGCCAACAATAGTGACACAATTTTTTTTTTTGACGACATCTGTCAGTCCAGGGCCAGCTGTTTGCGAGAGATTTAATCATTCAGAGACTGTGTCATGCCACACTGAGTCCTGTAATTTATCACTAAATCAAGACTTAACACTAAATGGAAATTGGAAATTTTCTCAACTAAATAACAAATTAACTCAAAGAAAATGTTACCTTTAGCAGACATCCTACTCCAGGCCACATACATTGTTTAAGCCTTCTCTCCCGGGGTACATTCCTCCACGGTTTGTGTAAGGGATTCATCTCTTTCTCTTGCAACAATGATGTATTGAGTCATATTTAGCCTTGTGTTCAGGCCACATATCTGCCTTAAAGTAGAATTTAATTTTTCCTCACTCCAGTTCTAAAAAGTTGACAAATTTGAAAAAAGCGGTTAACAATAGCCTCATTTGCATGTAAGAATATTGTTAAGAGAATTTAAGAAAAAAGAAAAAAAAAAAAAAAAACAAGCGCTGAGCTTACTTTCTGTTTCTGTATAATGATTACATCAGCACCACCAAAGGGGATTCCTTTCAGTGATGCGGCAGAGACACCAGAAGACATTGCGCAATAACATTGCCCATTGATGCGCGAAAGTATGGAGTGATCTGAAAGAAAGAGGAAAAGAAGCCATATAAGTACTATTTAAAGTGATAGCATCAATTGCTTTCCACGCAGAAACATTTTTCTGTATCATTTCTAAGCTGTTGGTAAGGTATTTAACCAAAAGTGACAGAATTTCCAAAACAATTTGCACCTTTTATCGCCTTCTCTTAGTTTTAGGAACTATGCCGTTGTCTTCTTCTGCCACTTCAGCTTAAGGGGCTCTTTCGACGAGTGCTATGAATTCGCCGCTTAATTTCCTTCCCCTTTTGACACGGAGCTGATATACGGCTTAAGGACATCGCGTCCAGTGAAATGGGGAAATCTTTAATGTCAAGCAAAGGAAAAAGCCGTAAGAACACAATTACTCCCCTTCGGGAAAAAAAAAGTGACGATGAAAATACTGTTCTTGGCAATTTATCTTGTGGCTTTGAGCTTAGTGTTTTTGAACTATTTCATTATTCTAAAACAAAGCCACAGTACAGAAAATGGATCATAAATTGATAGATGCATTTCAAAGTAAGAATTTTTTATCACAACGGACACGGACACATAAACACAACATTATGGTGAGGTGGAAGTGTAATCGAAAGTGGTAATAGTCGAGTTTTGATGTTGTTAAACTGTTATATTGAATGAATACCTCTCTTCCGCCTCTTTCCATGCTCGACAGCCAGCTTTCTTTACGAATTCCGCCCTCAGAACTGCTGTGTTTTTTACCTCTACTGCCTTTTCCTCTAATTCTGCAAACGATAGTTTGCCATCCGCCAAATTCCCTAACAGCTCCGCTAGCTGTTCAGTGTCCAGTCCCCTCAAACACTTGAACTTTGAGGCAACTATGTTGGACCGTTGCACTTTTTGGCCTGAGAGACACTGCTCGTCTGGTCCTTTATTTCTAAGGCGGAGAATCCGCTAAGAAGGTATACGAATTCAAGAGACTTCCACAAAAGAGGGTAGTGTTAAATGCTTTTTTTCATTTCTTCCTTATCAATGTGAGTTTATTAGTTTACCTTTGAATTAATAACCGAACTGTAGCAATTTCTCTATTCAGTTGTCCTCTGTCCCTGAATGGCAGAGTTTAACCTTAAAAAACATGACAAATTATTGGTCCGGAGGAACTATTTGCGGGTCGTTTGCGAGCTGTATTTTACCTAAGAAGCAATGAATGCCGTGTAAAATATCATAAAACCATTTTACCGTACCTTTTAGGAAATACGTTGGTGTGAAAAGTAAATTCGATTGAAAATGCGGCATCGCCGGCTCTTCCAAACACGTTTAGCGGAAAGGGAGACCAGAGGCGGAACTTTCTTGCGCTATTTTTGAAAAGTGTTGCAGATTGATTGCTATTGTGCTCGCATTGCGAAACGCTTTGAATTTGTGTGGGAAATTTCATGTAAGCTACCAAAACTAAACTAAAATTATTATCTTTGATTACGGTACGTAGCAACCTCGTTCCCAGGGTCTCTCATCCTCCCGCCCCCTGGAGCGAGCGAGGAGAGACCCTGGTTTAGGCTGGTCACGTGTCTCCCAGATTTTAGGAGATTTCAAATTAGCGGTTTGAGGGAGGGGCAGATAAGTGGGATTTTCTCTCCACTTAGTCCGCTCGCGAGCGTTGCTTATTGGCAATAAAAACAAACTACACGTGAAGCGCTTCGAACCGAATGTCAACTGAGAATATTCAGCAGACGCCCAAAAAGATCAGTAAATCTTCCACTACGGTAAATATCAATTGTTGCAGGCTTTGTAAATCAGTTGGAGACTTATCTTTCTCGAAGAACATCTATGCGAAAGGAAATTGCGTATCGCTCGCCGCCGCCGAGGACATTTATGGCCGGCCGTTGAGTCAAGAAAAATTTTTTCCACATCTAATATGTGGGCGTTGAAAAGACGCTTGAAATATTTTATTTCTTTCAAAGCGGTGATCAGTGAAAGTTAGATTTTTACCGAAACGGTGAAGCGATGTACAGAAATATTACAATCTGTCACGCACCCTGGCTATGATGCAAGGGAATCTGAGAGCAGCCGTCGCGGTCTAAATTTCGTAAAAGCACCAACACCAATTCAGTCTTTGGCTGGAAAAGAGGTAAATAACTGTATCTTCGATAGTGTTTTACCAGATTTGTTTTTTGTTACGTCTCGATGGTCCCAGATACTTCTTTGCCGCTTCTGAGTTGCGAGTATTTTTACGAAAGGTGACAAATTTCTTTCAGAATGAGCTACCTTCGATTGACTCAGCCGCTGTCAGATATTTTTGCGAAGATGTTGTCCATGATCAGGAAAATTCGTACAGATTTTTGTTTTGTGTGTGTTCCTCCAGCCGATCTCTCTTTTTCTAGTACCTATTTTCTTCAGAAGAGGAAAAATATGGACACGCGATTGTGCGTAACTGTTCGCTTATTTTTGTTTACATAATTTCACGTGCAAGTGTTCAATTTAGTCACAAAATAACCTACGGCTGCCGGTGCTCGTTCTTATTTGATCTTTAATATAGGTATTCAAAGGCGAAACAACATAAACAACTGGATGAAATGACAAGGGAGGTACAGGTCGTTGACTGCTTAACTCCTCGAAGAAGAGTGAAGAATTAAGAAGATGAAAAATAAAAGATTTACAGTATCCCGTCGGTAAAACGGCCACAACATCTCTGCTCGAATACATCGCTTTTAAACACTGGAGTTGTTTGGATTTTAAATTAAGGTTACAATACCAACTCCGAGATATAGCGACTTGAAGGCTGCTATAAAGCGTGGCGACCTGAACAACGATAGCGTCGATTTGAAGATGACAAAGGATACGAGGCAAAACTCGAGCAAACAAACGACTCGTCCCTAAGGAATTTTTTTGCTCTCTAAACACGTGACCAGCCTAAACCAGGGTCTCTCCTCGCTCGCTCCAGAGGGCGGGAAGATGAGAGACCCTGGGAACGAGGTTGGTATGTAGGTAGTAAAAAAAAAATAAGAGTCAATGGTCAGAGTAAGCTAAACGTCGAAAGGTGGGAAATCCATTGCCATAGATAGGCCAAGTCAAGTTTACTCAGTGGGGACCATTTTGGAAGCCAAATCAAATGCAGCTAATCTAAGACACGAGAACATTTTTTCCTCAATCTTACTTTCCTACTACACAATAAAAAAATGATTTTTATCTTGTACAAACTCAAAATGATCTTTCTTAGAGCAAATTCTCTTTTCTTCTAGCTGTAGCTTAAAATTGTCAGAATTCTCGAAACGAAACGTATCTTGAGTTTCCTTAGATCTTCACTCGCGGGCTTCATGTGGACAACAGACCCAGGATCAGTGCCATCCTGCGCTAGAATGGGTGACTTATCGAGATGATAAAGCGTGCGTACCTCTCCGTTTTCTGCTTTCGCGAAGTACCACTTTCTGCCGGAATGGTGCCGCTTTTCCCTTTTTCCTTCTTTCGAGTAAGGTAGTGAGGACCCTCTACCACGTGTTGTTGCCATATCTTTTCAACGCTCCTCCCCACAAACGGCTGCTCACATTCGAACAACATTCCTTTCCCTTTGTTGTCTTTGCACCAATGAGATCAATGACATTGTTTCTTATGTGACCAATCAGAGCGCAAGAGATTGTAATCAATATCGCTATTCCCGCGTTATCAAATTCTGCATTTCATCGTAGTTTCTTGCTGGAGGAAACGCTGAAGAAGGTTTTGCAAAGTGATCGTTGTTTTATTTGTTCCACTTCAGTTGAGAGAAAAGAAACAATTTATGTTTATGGAAGAAGTTCTTTTGATTTTCCGGCGAATATTAGTTCCTGTCTGGATGTGAATGTGAGCTGCTATTCAGCGACCAGCGAGTTGTCAGTTTGTAAAGCTTGCTACCGACGATTGATCAAGTTCAAAAAGGCCTCTGATCATCTTGAGGAGCTCATAGATGAATTGAAGGGAATCTTCAAGGATCGAAAACTTCCCAGAAAGGAGCGCTCATTGAGCGTTGAGAGCGACGATGGAGAAATCCAAGTTTCGTGCCGTGGGAAAACCTAGAAATGTTTACAATTCGATCTCATCAATACGACTTGTACCTCTAATGCTACAACCAATTCTAATATTTCTACCACGATCAGCCAACAGAGACGTCATACTCCGGAAAGATTTCCTATTGGTTCTATTGGTGTATTGATTTAGATGCCTCAAAATTATAACACTGGATAAACAAACACAAGAAAAACATGCTCAGGGGTATCAGGGCTAAATAAGCAGAGTAAACAAAACACTTTTTTTTGTTGCCTCATGGGAAATTGAATTCTGTAGTCCATAGCTTTTGAGAATTCACCCTGTCTATTCAGTATGCCACTGCAGTGTTAAGTAGTCCATGAATAGTCTGGAACAACACAAATGTACAATATATGAGAGCCTAGTGACAAGTATGTGCCAATGATGACAAACTGTTACAGCCAAAAAATGTCAAAACAGGACCCTGAAAAATTCTGTTAGCCCAGATTTTAACCCAAGAAGTACCCAGGTGCTGCAACTACTGATATAAATGAAGTTGATATAAATTTCTCCATACGAATCTGATCTATTCAAAAGTCTGAAAGATTTGCAATCTCACTGCATAGTGACTAATAGCAGTCTAAAATTTTTGCTCAATATGCAAGTAGAATACAATTTGATACTGGCAGCAGCACCAATGAAGAGATTAAATTTTCAAAGAATCAATTGATCAATATAATCCATGGAATCTTTCATAGCATTCTTAATCAAACCTCAGACCATTATCATAAATTATTTTTCTCTATTACATGTACATGTATACAGTAATTTCTTCTCAAGTGAAATGTAACTAATCTCAAACAGATGTTCCATCTTTTGTGACTTCACATGACAAAACTTTCAATTGCTATGATAGAGTATGAGTAGCACACAATTAATTTTAAGTCACTAATCAGACAATGAAATTGACCAGTAATCTGATTTAAAAATATGATGAATTTATGAGATCACTCATTTTCTTACCACAATGTAGTAGGAGGGCCAAAGAAGCTGTACTGTTCGCCCCAGCCCCCTTCCCCCGCAGTGATTTCCACCATTCTGTGTTCTGTTTTTGCCAACTTTTTTGCCCTGCCCTTTGGCCCTCTTTCTTTAAGTCCTTAATCTGCCTCTGCCCAGTACATGATACAGTTAAATCAAACACGTTAATGTCACTCATTAGTAATCAGTGATCCAATGCCATATTCTCAACAGTTGCCAATTACTACTGGTGGCATTACATCATCATCGCATGAATCATTGGCATTTTCCTCTTCCAATACTGAGCTTTCTAGGTGTGACAATGACATATTGTCCACAATGAAAAACTTCATATGGGCATCAATATGGTTTAACATAACTCCATGGTAAAAAAAAATATGCAACACTTTAGTGGCCATCCCTTTCTTCCTTACTAGTTTCCTGAACACCTGACTTCACATTCTTGGAGGGTCCAAAATGTATGACTCTATGAAGACTTCAGCAGTCAACGCCCATTCCAAAGGCTATTGTTGCTATTAGTAGCCAGATGGTACCATTGTCAGACTGAAAGGACTCCCAAATGTTATGCTTATTGGCTTCAGGAGTGCAGGAATGCAACATTTCAACAAGCACATGTTTTGAATCATTTCTAATTAACATTAAAGTAAAACATTAATGGTAGCATAAAGTAAACCACATTATCTTATAGTCTGGCAATAAATAATAGTTCTTTCTGTTTTTTCCTGACTCTGTTTAGGTTCATCAGTAAGCCAGCCAAAGTAGAATTCCAGTTCCATGTCCTTATCCATATACTGCATAACATAAGCAACATTTGATTTATTTTGACTTTCCTTAATTTCTACTGCACTTTTGATGTTCAGAAGGTTGAAGACTCACAGAATGCTTCCATTTAATTATCTTGTGACGTTCCCCTACCCATCATAAGGAAAAAAGACAGCATTAATCTATAATGAAATTTCTATTAATAATAATAATATAATAATGAAAAAAATATTAATTTTAATAATGTAATAATAATAACAATAATACTGTCATTCAGTGCTAAGGAACATGCAGAGAGCTGTAGTCTCTGGCTCCTTTAACATTGCCAGGACTTTCAAGGTCCTATCGGACTGAGTTCTTCAAACAACGTTAGCTTCAAGCATAGGTTTTTAATAGGTTGATGGGACATTTATCTCCATTTTAGGGTCTAGGGTTCTACCTTCTTAAAACTTTTAGGTTTTATTTGTGTCGGGACAGATCCTGTCAGACTAAGTTCCCTAAACGACGTTACTTTCAAGCATAGTTTTAATAGGTTGATGGGAAATTTACTTACTTTTAGGGTCTAGGGGTATAAAATTTTAAAAAGTTTAGCTTTTATCTATGTAGTAGTGAAAATCAAATTGGCTACACCATGGCACCCAACATCAATTTTATTCGCATGATGCACGATCCTCGCAGTATAGAGCGCTATTTATGCAATAGTGAAGATCAGACCTGAAAAAAAATCAGGCCTGTACGGGATTCGAACCACTGACCCCTGCGATACTAGTGCAGCGCTCTACCAATTGAGCTAACAAGCCAACAAGGAGCAGGCCGTTAAGTTGATTCGTAACAAGCCCGTGATGATAAATCAGATACAATGAATATATGAAGCTCATATATTTTGAACTGCGGTAGTAGATACGTATGATGCACGATCCTCGCAGTAGAGAGCGCTATTTATGCAATAGCGAAAATTAGACCTGAAAAAAATCAGGCCTGTATGGGCCAGATTTTTTTCAGGTTTGAACTTCGTTATTGCATAAATAGCGCTCTCTACTGCGAGGATCGTGCATCATACGTATCTAGTACCGCAGTTCAAAATATATGAACCTGATATATTCATCGTATCTGATCAATTTTATCGGTAATCTGAAGCATTCAGAAGTGTATACTGCGATGATAATGTCTTGTATTTAGACTCAATATTTTTACAGGTGATCATGTGTAATATAACACAGACAGAATAAAATAACGATAA
Source organism: Stylophora pistillata (assembly GCF_964205215.1). Taxonomy (NCBI): domain Eukaryota; kingdom Metazoa; phylum Cnidaria; class Anthozoa; order Scleractinia; family Pocilloporidae; genus Stylophora; species Stylophora pistillata. The sequence goes on from NC_142523.1 coordinate 22,935,083, forward strand.
CCAAAATAAGGCCACAGTGTAATACTAATACTGACTAAACAATTTACATTTTCTATTTACATTATTTACATTCTTATTGTCCTTTCCTTTATACTGCTGAATTTAAAACATACATGTAACATAACATTTTGCTGCAGACTCGTTTTTAGTTAAACACTTACCACTGTCTTACAACATGCGCTTCATCGACAGCAATGGCACAGAGTTTTTTTGGAATACACAGAGTTTGTCAGCATAAATCTCCAGCGTTCGTTCTTTAACCACGCTTCAGGGGATCCGTAAACTAAGGAATATTCGCCGCTTTCAACACGAATGCGTTTGCCATCCTCAAGTGAGCTTATGTTACCTACTTTTAGCCCTAGTTCCCTCAAATGGGACACTTGGTCGTTCATAAGGCTTTTCCCAATGGTGAGACAACGACGATGATATGACCAGGCTCTTGTGAGGTAAGATCAAACACGAGTGGTAGTGCTTCATACAGGAGAGATTTCCAAAAACCAGTAGGAAGATTGACAGATACATCCTTTCTTTCCTCAACTATTTTCCTAATTACAGTTTTTTGCTGCGCATTTAAACTAGGAATTCGAAATGTATTACTAACAACATCAAACGCTTCTTCAAAGGACACCATTTTGAAAGCTTTGAACTTGAAGATGAAACAAACAATATGATTGGTTAGACTACTTTGGCGCGCACAGTTCTCAACATATGTAACCCAAATAGTGATTGGTTGAAGTAGCGGAAAGGAATGTTGTTCGAATGTGAGCAGCCGTTTGTGGGGAGAAGCGTTGCGTGACGAGACTAAAAACGGCTGCGAGGGCGACTAGTCAAATAGCTGACCTGCATGAACTCTGAAGAATGTACGACGGCTACTTTGAACTGAGATAATTTAACCCGTATCGTTTGTTTATTGGTTAATATGCACACCCCATACGAAATTCTTTTGTATGCCCGATGACGTAGGAGTTTTGAAATTTCCGACAGCCGCACCACACTGTCGAGGAAATCGTTAGTTTTTTTAAACTGAAATAGGAATACATGAACGGCTATGGACATGGATTACTCCAGTTCGGTTGCAGAAGAGCCTCTGTCACTCGATTCTTTCAAGTTTCGCCGAAGAGCCTTTGGTAGAAACATCAGTTACTGAAGAGATCTTTGAGAGCGGAGCTACGAGAATAGAAGAATCAGCCGTGGAGGTATTTTAACCTCTCTTAGTAAGCAAGCCTGCTAAACAGAAAAGGGAAGCCTAGATCGAGTGCGAATCGTTAGACTCTTCAAGAGCTGAAAAACTGCACCACTCTCGCCTGAGCATAGAGCTTCCAAAGAACAAGAAGTAGAATCTTCTAGCGCTGCAGGTTGTGAGGACAATGACAATGTGGTCCTTTCTGAAAATGCAAGCTTCAACGGTAGCAAGGCACGAAGCGGCAACTTTGAAGGCAACATTTCTAATCAGCTCTTCCCTAACTTCAAAAACAGAACGTTTCTCTTTATGTTTGAGGATAATAATTCTCCAATTCAGAAACACCGCAGTTGATCTAGGCGGAAAAGTAGAGGAATTCTTAGATGTTCTCAAAGTAACAGATCTCGTTGTGAATAGTGAATAGCCGGAAAACTGCTTGCCAGCTTGTACCGTCTGTACAATTCCATACGTATTTACGTGGCCAAAGAGCAATTAAGAGCTCCTTCAAGTATTTTTCCTCCAGTGTTTCACATGATGCTAAAATCGTGGACGTCGCTGAGAATACAATATATCAGTGTATTCCAAAAGTGAATTTTTCCCACTTATCCAAAGGGAAAAACGAGATAGGAACGAACTGACCTCAAAAACCCAACGCCGGAAACGTGAAAAAATTAGAGAACTAAAACCTCATTTTATCACAGTTGAAGATCAGAGGTTTTGCCCCATTTTAAAAGAATTTGACAAGTTTCTGACTTTAGACGTAGAGGAGGACCGGGAATTCAACTGGGCTTTGGGCGGCGAACACAAAGCAAGTATGAAGACTGAACATTGTGAAGAGGACGTATTAGATAGTGAGCTGGATTTGCTTTGCAAAGGGGAGCGTCATAAATTAAATCCATAATACAGCAACCAGGATACTGGAACAATCTTGACGCCCTAATCTATAAACTACCGTGTGTTGGGAAGTTAGAGGATCAACAAAAAAGGCAATTTCATCTCGATGCATTTTGATAAATTTGTTGATGTAAACAAGAATTGTAACATGAAGAGCCGAGTTTACGTAATTTTTCTTATTCAGTTGCTTACTTTAAGCCTCTGCTATGTACGGGGAAGGTGGAATGAATGCCTGACCTGATAATACAAGATATTTCAAGTTCTGATTTTAAAATATCTGACAAAGACACATCATACCTTCTTAGTACTGTTGTCATCTTAACCAAATTATGCATTTCTAGCTTAATGAACAAAGAGACACGTTTCTACAGAAGGAAAAGTTCGCAAAGTGAAAGAAACCTGGAGGTTGCGATCGCAAGAAGTGTGATGCTGCTTCTTTGAAAGAAGGTGAGGCTCTAACCAAAGCGATAATTGTGGTAATTAGATAAGGATGTATCACGAACTCCCGCAATGACATATCGTCACGCATTCCTTGGTGTCGTTTATTAGAGAGACAGGGTTCGAAATAACCATTACAGAGTGGACGTAAACACCAAAACAGTCAACTAAAAAAAAACAAACAAACAAACAAAAACAAAAAAAACAATCAGCCAATACTATTTCGTTGCTGGCTATGCCATATACAGAAGAAGAAGTGGGGAAGAGTAAACGTTTGGGTCGTTTTTGGTAGAGAGAGGAAAAGAGGCTGCTTGGGTGATTTGTTTTCGCTGTTTTGTTGTTTACGATCGACATACGACAGTCATTTACTGCAAAATTAAGGTACGAAGGCGATTATTTAGCCTGCTTCTCAGACGATCCAAAAGCGCTCTCTCGGAATTTTCACGGATATTTGAGCAAGTAGATTCAGACCGTCCGAGGTTTAGGCTAATATCGACTCATAATTTACGAGATATTCGTCAATTCTGTGGGATTCTTTATATTTATGGCAACAAAATCTGAATGTTGTGCTGAGAAATGCTTAGAAGCCATGGATCTTGCAGAGATGTGCATGATACATACGAATCTTCAGGGCTATAACTCGCTGCAAAAAAGGCAAATCGCACTTAATTGGCTATGGATGCATGCCAAACCAATTGAAAGGTACAGTACACCTTATGTTGTCCTTTAGTTGTACCAACAAGTTTCTTCTCGTAGATTATCTAGATCATATATCAGACTAAATTAAATAAAACGCATTTGTAACCATCCCTTTATAACGCAATTCCTCATGTTTGTTTCCTAGTGACCTTCAAAGCATCCCTTAATGTCTTAGTGGACAAAGGCAGACCTCTCAACCTCAAAACACCAAAAATATGGAGACTGATGTAAAAAAATCTGGAGATTTGTCGACTGGCAGACAAAACCAAGTAAACGCGGGTTCTTAAATTAAGAGAAAGTTTTTTTTTCCTGCTCATAGTTTACTTAAAACATACGTGGATCTGAACAACATAGAAAAAATCTTTAAATATTCATCGGGTTCATCAATTGCCGTCATTTTGAAAACGTGTAGTGTCAAAATGCGAGAGACTGGTTATGATCACCTAGTTTGGAACAGGTGTTCTGTATATGGTCCTGGACAACTCACGGTGTTTCCAGCGAACAGACGGACGAAGAACGTAACAGCTTGATTTGAGACGGATTTGCACAGAATTGGCACAAAAAAATCACCTCTAGCAAGCCATAAATGAAATTATACAAAAATTTATCCTTTTAGTTTGCGCCTACATTTATCGTGAGATTTGTCTGTCTCGTTGTGAGACCGTGAGATTGAACTGAAAATCGTGAGTCTCACGACAAAATCGTGAGACTTGAGAGGTCTGCAAAGGGAAGCCTCGATCGAGTTTAAGGTATGTACGTTGTAATGCTCATAAGGAAATGAAGTTTGAAAAGTGATAAATTTCAGTGAATAGTCTATCTTAATAATTTATAACTAATGATTTGCGACAATCTAGTGGCACTATGGGGTGGGGATTACAGTGATCATGAAAAAAATTTCCTTCAAATCCAATTTTTGTCTTTACAGGTAAAACAAAATTTCTTAATGGTTGGACACACTCATGAAGCTGTTGACCAGGGCCGGGTTGTTCAAAGCTGTGTTAAGATAACCCAGGGTAAGTGTGAAATTTGATTTCACATCTGAAAGCTCTGAAAGAGAATTTAGCTTAATACTGATTAATTCTGGTAAAGAAGGACACAAGAACCTTTAAAGGTACTGTTAGGAGGAATGCAATCAGTGAACTTCTAGCTTGGAAAATGACTGTTCTGAAATTATCTTTTAAAATTTGACCACCTGCCATTTGACATTGACACCATATATATGTAAGCTGGTGTAATCCAATTAACAAACAAAATGAAAAGAAAATATCTGCAGAAGAGTAGATTTGTATAACTATTGAGATGGTCATGTAGCTATATTTTAAGCCTTCAATCGATTGATGTCCTCTCCTGACAATATGGATGGATACAATATCTTAAAATGTTTTCTCTTGTTAATTGGTAGAACTTGTGACCTCCTTTGGGAGTCGTTACACCCCAACTCCAAGGGCTGTAGAGGTTGAGCATGTTTTTGTTGTGAAGGAGTGGATGTCGCCCTTTTCAACTGTGCTCCACGACATCTCAAATCCTCATGCTTTTAAATTTACAAAAGCTCCTTCAGGAAAAGTCGTTATGCGCAGTTCAAGAACTGGGGGAGCGACAAAAAGGAAAACTGGAAACCAGTAAACCCTGTTCCAGAACAGTGGTTAACTGTAGTGAAAATAAGTGGAAATATCTGCTGTACAATGGAGAATGAAGAATTTAAACAAAAAATCTCAACAATACTTTCCATTTGCGTATATGTGCACGATCCTTCGCAGTAAAGCACTATTTAAGCAATAGTGAAAATCAGACCTGAAAAAAATTCAGGCCTGTACGGGATTCGAACCACTGACCTCTGCGATACTAGTGCAGCGCTCTACCAGTTGAGCTAACAAGCCAACTGGGAGCAGGCCATCAAATTAATTCGACATAAACCCGTAAGATGATAAGTCAAACAACAAACATATGAAATACATATATATGAACCGCGGTTATGAAACGTATTAATTTGATGGCCTGCTCCCAGTTGGCTTGTTAGCTCAATTGGTAGAGCGCTGCACTAGTATCGCAGAGGTAAGTGGTTCGAATCCCGTACAGGCCTGAATTTTTTTCAGCTCTGATTTTCACTATTGCTTAAATAGTGCTTTACTGCAAAGGATCGTGCACATATACGTTTCATAACCGCAGTTCATATATATGTATTTCAATACTTTCCATTAATAATTATACTCTGTTCATACATTGAAGATATTACCTGTTTTGCTCAGCTGGAGTGTGATGATCTTACATTTTAATTCTTAGCAAGACCAATAATAATAATAATAATAATAATAATAATAGTAACAATGACAAGTACTATTTGAAAAATCGCAAATTGAGATCTGTTACAGCTTGATGGTATTACTGTAAGTCACTAGATACAGAGAAGCTTGAGCTTCAGTGGCTCAGATCAGAAATTGAAAAGTATTTCAGATCAAGATTGTTTCCATCCTCGAAGACCCAGGGGCTGCGAGTAGATTTCAAGTTGGGGCAGAAGAGCCCCTGGGGACATTTTCTTACAAGACTAGTTCCAAACAGTCGCAGTCGTTCTGGCATCTGATTGGTGCCAGAAAATCTTTGTGTTTTTCTGCCCAATCAGAGTGAAGTGTGCCCTAGAGTCCTTTCGTGTGTTTTAACACGGACATATACAAGACGTTCAGTTGCTCGCCATGATTGTTTGGGCCGTACGACGAAGGTTTGCTCGAGGTGAAAAGTTCAGTCTCAGCACACAAAGTAAGAGAAATCGATCAGATTGTCCACGAAAATCCCACCGGAAATGATACTGAATACTTTCGCAGGTATCACAAGAGAACGTGTTTAAAATTTTGCGAGGTTCGTATAAAACACGATGGTTGCAGGGATTGATATGTCGCTTTAAACGTTAAAAAAGATTTAAGCTTAAATCTTTTTAGATTTTTTGTATAATTTGCTTTGACTGAAACTTTGCCAATCCCCGTGAAGTTATTTCGCCGCACGGGCCACGCAGGTATGTCGAGCAACTGGCGCTTTCGCTTACGTAGCTTTCTGTGCTCGCCAAAATCTGATCTTCGTTTTGTTGTAAAGTCTTTCATAATATGGCCAAGGTTGCAGAGAACGATAAGTTCGTGGAAGACCGCCAGCAAGCGCTTGGAGAAAGCTTAGCTGTGTTTCCGGTTAGCTAATTAAAATCTGAACAAAAACTTATTATCGAGAACATCGTGGGAAGGAGATGTTTTTGAATAGGTACCGAAGGGGTTTGGAAAGAACTTAATCTTTCAACTGCTACCAAGAGTATTCAAATTCTTGAGCTCGAAAGGCCACGGATTCTCTTGTAGTCCCTTGGTCATTGTCATTTCACCTCTTTTGTCGATTGTTGAAGACCAAGTTAAATACCTTTGATTACTGGGAATCGATGCTGCTTTCATTCGGGAAAACAAAACCAAAGACCAAGAAATATTGGATGGAAAGGGTGGGTTTGCTCTATTGTAAATGTCAGCTTAGTACAGGGTCATCTACCCACATCCAATAAACAAAAGTTTCCACACTTAGCTTTTCTCTTTTTTTCAAGCGAAGATTAGATTAGATTTTGGCGCGCACAGAAAGCTGCGTAAGCGCCAGTTACGCGCTCGACATACCTGCGTGGCCCGTGCGACGAATAACTTCACAGAATTCAGGCAAAGTTTCAGTTACACCAAATTATACAAATAATCTAGAAAGATTTAAGCTTAAATCTTGTCTAAAGTTTAAAGCGACATATTAACGCTTGCAACCATTATGTTTTGTACAAACCTGGCAAACTCTTAAACACGTCTCTTATGATACCTGCGAGAGTATTCAGTATAATTTCCGGTAAGATTTTCGTTGACAATCTGATCGATATCTCTTACATTGTATGCTGAGACTGAGACTTTTCACCTCGAGCAAACCTTCGTCGCACGGCCCAAACAATCATGGCGAGCAACTAAACGTCTCGTATATGTCCGTGTTAAAACACACGAAAGGACTCTAAGGCACACTTCACTCTGATTGGGCAAAATAGCACAAGGATTTTCTGGCACCAATCAGATGCCAGAACGACTGCGACCGTTTGGAACTAGTCTTGTAAGGCAATGTCCCCAGGGGCTCTTCTGCTCCAACTTGAAATCGACTCGCAGCCCCTAGGTCTCCGAGGATGGATTGTTTTTGGAACGACATAAAGAAGATTGGGCATCACTACTTGCGGACCCCGAAGATACCAGATGGCATCCGCCAGAAACGGGACAGTTACTTGGCCATTGAAATAAATCATTACAAACAAGGAAAGAGTTAAAGAAAGACAAAAACAATTCGAGGCTGCTGGGAATAGTGTGGGTTTTCTGGGGAAAAAACCTGAAGGTGTCCCTGAGGATGTGGATGCATACATGATATGGTCAGAACTCAAGCTGCTCCTGTGCGAGAGGTGATTTAGGCTCAAAATTAAGACATACAATGTATGCTCAACTCAAGCCTCCTACTCATGCAAACTTAACTATTTTGGCTAAAGTGTACGTGCCCACCAAACCTTTCCATCATGTGTTTTATTCAAATAGTGTCAGCCACAGCTGAATTTTCCTTTACTTGTGACCACACACACACTTGCCTATCAAAAGGCTTTCACATAATTGTCCTTTGAATTTAATTAAGTTGTGTAGATAACTTGCCTCAATTTATAATTTGTTTACAATTGCAGGTGCACAGTGGAGCTTATAGGAGGTAGACGGCTGTGGTCACCGAGGTAGATAACTTTGAAGGAGTTCTGCCTGAGGTAGCATAGATTGCTTAAGTTAATCTTGACGGAAACTACAAACCTCCCTTGATCTGGCCAACTGAAATTTCCATAGATCTACTGAATCGATTCCCTCTTTTGCATGGAAATTTCCATAAATCTTCCAGTAACATGGAAAATTTAAAAATTGTTTAGTTAAAATTTATCTACACCTGTGCTCGCAAATTTATATCTTTCATTGCCTTGGTAATATATAAGATCTTCAATATAGCTTTAATCCACACAACCATTTGCATGGAAATTTCCATACATCTTCCATCAACATGGTAAAATTTAAGATGTTCAGCTATAATCGATCCACATAATGTGCATGGAAATTTCCATGGATATTCCAGCAACATGTCACAAATGAAATAATTTTTCAGTTATGATCGATCCAGACAATTGTGCATGGGAATTTCCATAGATCTTCTGTATGATAAAATGACATATCTTAGATGTTCAGTTACAATCGATTCCCACTTTTGCATGGAAATTTTCATAGACCTTCTGTATGGCATCCTCGTCTCGGAGAGGCGATGGTCAGCGCATAAGTGTTGGCGTGCTCTTCAGTGGCTCAAAAGCCCGATTCTTGAGTGGCAATCTTTGTTGCAGCTCGTGCAGATGTAGTTGGTGGCCTCTTGAACTGATCCTTGACGTTTCTTTCTCGTCCCCCTCTTGATAGTCGCCTCGGCCCTCGCCTTCATCTCAGCCCTGTGAGCTCCGTCCTTCACACCGCGACGCCAGACGTTCCGGTCTGGCGCAAGGATCTCCCAGGTGTTGGGGTTATTTTCAGTGAGTTGCAGGTCGCGCTTGCAAACATCCTTGAAGCGAAGGAGTGGTCGGCCCGTGCGTCGGACGCCCTCCTGCAGCTCCCCATAGAGGACTTGTCTTGGCAAGCGACCGGGAGTCCATATGGTGTACATGGCCTAGCCACCGTAGGCGTCTTTGGATGAGTAGTGTAGCGATGCTAGGCATGTCGGCTCGCCCAAGGACCTCGGTGTCGGGGACTCTGTCCTGCCATTTGATCTGGAGGAGACACCGAAGGCAGCGGAGGTGGAACCCGTAGAGCCGCTTCTCTAGTCTGGCGTATGTGGGCCATGACTCGCTACCATAGAGGAGTGTGGAAAGGAGACAAGATTGGTAGACTTGCAGCTTGGTCCTCTCGCTCAGCAGTTCGTTGTTCCACACTCTTTTGTTGAGTTTGGCCATGACTCCCGCTGCCTTGGCAGTCCTTGAACTCATCTCGACGTCTAGCGATGTCTTGTTTGACACTGTGGACCCCAGGTAAGTAAAAGAGGCCACCACCTCCAGTTCAGTACTGTCGATTGTAATGACGGGAGGTGTCAGGGCATCTTGGGCAAAGATGTTGGTCCTCTTTAGGCTGATGGTAAGGCCGAGCTCTTTGCAGGCGTGAGACAGCTTATCAACCAAACGTTGGAGGCCTGCCTCGCTGTGAGACGCCAGGGCAGCATCATCTGCGAACAGCAGCTCGCGGATGAGCACCACAAGGGTCTTCGTTTTGGCGCTGAGCCTGACAATGTGAAAGAGATTTCCGTCTGCCCTTGTCCGAATGTATACAACATCCGAGCAGTCGCCAAAGGCATACTGGAGTAGCATCGAGAAGAAAATCCCGAACAGAGTTGGTGCCAGAACGCAGCCCTGTTTTACTCCACTTCTGACTGGGAAGGCATCCGAGGTGGCTCCATCAAAGCAGACGGTGCTCTGCATGTCCTCATGGAAGGCGGCGAAGATGGCAAGGAGTTTTGGTGGGCAGTCGATCTTCTGAAGGATCTGGAAGAGCCCACTTCGACTGACCAGGTCAAAGGCTTTTGTCAGGTCCACGAGAGCGAGGAACAATGGTTGCTGCTGCTCACGACACCTCTCCTGCAGCTGACGGAGGGAGAAGATCATGTCCACTGTGGACCTGGCGGCTCTGAACCCACATTGGGATTCTGGGTAAACTTGTAAAACGAGACTCTCTAGGCGACTCAGAGTGACACGCGCAAAAACTTTGCCTACAATGCTGAGGAGTTAGATGCCGCGATAGTTGTTACGATCGCTTCGGTCACCCTTGTTTTTGTAGAGGGTGACTATACTTGCATCTCTCATTCTTGTGGGATGTGCCCTTTCACCCAGCATTGGCGGAGGAGCTCGTGAGGCGGCTGGAGGATGGAAGGCTTGCCGTGCCTTAGCACTTCTGATGGTATGCTGTCCTTCCCTGGCGGCTTGCCACAGGCAAGGTTGTCGATGGCTTTGCTGAGCTCCTACAGTGTGGGCATCTCGTCAAGCTCCTCCATGACTGGTAGTCTGGGCAAGGCATCAAGGGCAGCGTCAGTCACGATGTTCTGGGTCGAGTAGAGTTCGAGATAGCGCTCGACCCAACGCTGCAGCTGCTTGCTCTCATCGGTGATGACATCGCCAGACTTCGCTTTGAGCGGTGCTGTCTTGATGCTCGTGGGGCCAGTGGCTGTCTTGATCCCATCATACATCCCTCTAGTATAACCACAGTAGGCAGGTGTGTGGATCTTGACGCACAGGCTCTGCCAGTACTTGTTAGCACAGTGCCGGGCGGTCTGCTGGGCCTTGCTATTAGCTGCTCTAAGAGCGTCGCGTGTGCTGTGGCAAGGGTTCTGCTTGTAAGCCAGAAGGGCTATCCTTTTGGCTTCCGTGACTGGCTGCATTTCTTTCCAGTGCGCCTCGAACCAGTCAGCATTCTTGTGTGCTTTTCTTCCGAACGCAGACATGGCCGAGTCGTAGATAGCATCCCGGAGGTGACACCATTCGGCGTCCGTGTCATCGGTTGTATGCTGGTTAGCAAGCTTTTTCTGAAGGGTCTCGACGAAGCTCTGAGCCTTAGCTGGGTCGGCAGTAGCGCAGGTGTTGATGCGGGGGCGACCCTCTGTCTTGGCGTGATGGATCTTACAGGGCTTCAGCCTGATCTTGCTGCCAACAAGGGAGTGATCTGTGTCACAGTCTGTGCTGTGGTAGCTTCGCATGTGGAGGACGCTGTTGAGGTCTGCTCTCCTGGTAATGACAAGGTCAAGCTGGTGCCAGTGCGGGACCGGGGATGTCTCCAAGACACTTTGTGCAGCTCGTTGTACTTGAAGTAGCTGTTGATAATGCAGAGGCCATGGTGGCAGCAGAGTTCCAACAGTCTCTGCCCATTCTCGTTTAACTTGCCAACACCGAAATGGCTGAGACAGGCAGGCTATGCTTGCCAGTCGGATCCAACGCGTGTGTTGAAGTCACCTAGCAGGTATACGCTTTCGGAGCGGGGTATTTGGGACACTGTTTCCTCCATGGCTTCGTAAAACTGATCTTTGGCCTCTGTGCTGGATTTGAGGGTCGGGGCGTAAACAGACAGGAAGTTGACAAACCCTGTAGATGTCTTCATGCGGAGGACTAGGATTCTTTCGCTGCCTCAAGTCGGCGTTTCTGTGGTGGCGAGCAGCGAGTTCCTCACAGTAAAACCTACTCTATGCTGCCTTGGCTCGTCCTGGGACAAGCCTTGCCAAAAGAAGGTGTAGTCTAATTCTCTAAGAGAGCCGCTGGTGGCCAGCCGAGTCTCCTGGAGACAGGAAACGTCGATGTTAAGCCGTGTCAGTTCCTTATTGATGATGGCGGTCTTGCGGGAGTCGTCTATCTGTTAAAGATCAGCAGAGAGACCAGGGCACATAGTGCGAACGTTCCAGCTTCCGATACGAAGAGCTGAAGTCTTCGTTAATGTTTTCTTTTTGTGACTGCCTGGTGCAAAGTTGTGACTCGCTTGTCGGGGAGGTCCCCTAAGCCCTACACACCCAGTAGAGCAGGCGAGCCATGGCGGGGCAGCACCTTACTGGCTGGGGGCTGCCCAGCTTGATCCAGGCGGTAGTTACCCGATGAAGCTACGAGGTCTTCTCCCACCGTCGGATGAGGTCCCTGGCGCTTCAACCTACGCCAATCGGTCAGAAGCTTAGAACCGGTGAACTGCCTCATCCCGTGTTGTGCCGGAATCTTGCAAAACCGCTGGAGTGACCTCTCTAGTCTGCACTGAAGGCCTGGGCAGGTTAATATGGAGACGCTGGGTTGCCCACACTTCAGTGTCCCCCTCTCGGTTCCGCTGGCTGAGTCCAAGGGAAAGGATGAACCTTTACAATTTGGAGCCAGTTTCACCGCAGGAGCTGCCGGAAGGTAGTGCTGTGCATCTGCCTTTCGCCTTAGGGGCTCCACTCCGGATTTAACCTCGAGGTTTACTCCTGAAGCCTTTCCTACGATCAGGTATAGCCTCAATGCAGCGGAGGTTTGAAATCAGGGTTTTCCCTCCCCTAGATGGGTTGCCCTCACCGCGGCTAAAGAGCCTCATCTACCCTGGGCAACTGGTTATGAGGCGCCAGGGACTCGCCTTCTCCCCTTCTCCTGTCATTAGTGCCAGTTTCGCCGCGTGGAGGCCAGGAGTTGGACTATGACTGTCAGAGGCTATTTGAGACGCACGCCGTGGGAAGCACTTCGATAGGCTGTGGAAGCCCACCCCCACAGCCCACTTCCCGGCTGTGACAGCCTTCGAAACCCATAGACCTTCTACTAACATGGTAAAATGTAAGACGTTCAGCGATAATCGATCTAGACATGTGCATGGAAATTTCCATAGATCTGACCTTCCATTAACATGGTATAATGTTAGATGTTCAGCTTTAATTGATCTAAACATGTGCATGGAAATTTCCATAGACCTTCCATTAACATGGTTTAATGTAAGATGTTCAGCTATAATCGATCTAGACATAGACCCTCCATAGACCCTCCATAGACCCTCGCTGTCAGATATGCCATATCCTACTTGGTATATCTAAGGCACGTATGTATAAATTTCAGTAAATAGTTCTCAAAAGAAATTATTTCTTTGTCGTAAAAGCTGTTGTAATCAATTCAACTGTGGAGTGGTTTTTATAGACTATTAAACTTTTTTTCTTAAATAGTGTCCTAGTCAAAAAGATACATTGTAGAGTACATGTTACCCAGCATATACTGAAGTGGCAAAGAAGCGTCTCTTTGATATTGGTTTTTAGCAAATTTTCTTTACTTCAGAAAATCTGCACTTAAAAAATTATGTGTTGGCAGTGATTCTGCATAAAATGTTCTTTTTTTCGGAAAAGTGATGAAGCTCAACAAAAGGTATACACTGATTATGATATGGGTTCTTCAGATGTAAGCCAGTTACAATATGATATAAGCCGATGACAAATAAAGAACTTACGTCGGGCATATCAACAGACGGAGGCAGTCAGGAAATTCAATTGTACTTTACATGCTTAATCACAGTCGAAGTTAAATGTCATGGCAACTGTCAAAATGAGTTTCGACAATTTTCTCACAAGGCTTAATTTTCTGAGTATATCTTATATCTCATTCACACCAGCGAAATATGCTTAAAATGGTAATCAGAGAAACAGAAACAGAGACACGAGAAACTGTATGAATTTTCCGTAGATTTTAACTATTCATTAACTTGTAATTATTCTGTTCAATGTGCTAAATTTGAAGTCAACACACATCGATTAAGCCCCCTCTATGAAGTTAATCATTTTAAACCGTGTTTAACATAACAGCTTCTTGTGTTGTACAACACATGTATTCCTTTCATACTTCTTTAAAATTGGGGTAAACTGTTTAACACGAAAATCAATTGAATTGTGAAAATTTTCCCCCTTAGCACACGTCTGAGCCATCTGCAGAGATCTCTGGTCTAATATCTTGACGTCCAATAAAAGCCACCAGTGTTGTCATCCTCTTGTGAAGAGCTACGTCTGGATTTTTATTGCATCTCAGAAGTAAAAAAGTGTCAATAACGTTTTCCTTTCTCCTATTTCGATTCTTTTACAATCCCTATTAAACGCAGGTTTCACTTAGACTAAAATCAACAATGAAATGAAGGAACATAAGCAATTTGGGTATCAATCGGAAACGATTAAACTTTTTTCCTTGGTTACCTCCGTTCGCTTCAACACGAGTAGAAGTAAGTTTCTTGAACTCGTTTAAATTCTCGCTCAGTACAATAATTCTAAAACAAACTCCTAAAAACTGACGTTTCGAGCGGTAGCCCCTCGTCACAGAGCGGCAAACACAAACTACCGCCTACAAGCAGGCCATTATCTTTCTACAGGACTGGTTTCTATTTCACGTCTGCAAAAAAAGAAGGGGGGAGAGGGCCGAAGGATTCTGGTTATGTCAAGATAAAACTTACATTATCCACCGTGATACTCTGAAATATTTTTATGATCTCCTCCCTAATTATTGATCAGTCAGTTTTTAATTATCCCACCCTCCTTTTATACTCTACAGGCGACGAATGATCCCCTCCCCGTTATCCCTGAAAGCCAGGAGAAATCTACTCTGTTACAAATACTCTGGGAGATTTTGAAATGAATCTTCAAATCGCCACGTAATCATAATAGATATACATGAATTTTAGGCTGTCGATTGTATGTCAAAATATACTTTTTAGCACTTTTCATAGAGACTAATATTCTGACACTTTTCCAATTATTGACCCACTTTTTCCGCTTAGAAATGGAAATGAATTATTCAACTAAGCGAAAGGAGACAACCAGGAAAAAGGTGCTTGATTTTAATTTCTCAGAACTTCCCGCTCAGGTATTATCTACAACCACCTGCAAACTCGTGCGAGGTAATCAATAACTCTAAGGCCGCCTCTGTTTTCGTTTTCATGTTCAGTTTTCTCTTTCGACCTAGTTTTTCTGTCAAAAGTGTAAAGGAAAACGAAAGGTTTTTCCCTATTTCATTCAATTTTCAACCGTATCGAGCATCCTTATTTTTTTAATCCACTCGATAGAAATTATTACCATCAATTTTCTTTAACCTCTTAAATACCGCCTTCTGTTTATTTTTCTTTCTGAGGACGAAACGTGACGCTCTTGCTGTGACGCTCCTCATTTAGTCGTAGGACCATTTAACTTTTTCATCTTCAAATGAAAGACATGGAAGTATGTTCCCTTCACTCATTTCTTACCTTTATTTATTTGAAAATCTCGCTTTTTATACCATGTTCCCTAATCTTGATTATCTTTGTCATTCTCATTACCTGCTCGCTTAAAATTTTCTTCAAATTTCACTTAAAGAGGGGTAAAGGAGTTTACTGTTTATTAAGAGGAAGAAATTCGTATTTCCCCCCTCTTACGGCGTAGTTCAACACGAAATTGAGCTATTGAGGCAGAATAATGGATGAGACAGGTTTTCTTCTGTTGTATTTTAAACTGGCAAGTCATTCAGTCGTCAGTGCTAGTTTTCAGAGATTTTGCAAAACAGTTCTGAGTCATCGGAAAAACTTACAAGGGATAAAAGAAACCCCTATACAAAGCTCAGTTCCACGACTACCCTTATTTGTTTTCAATCCCTATTCTAAGGGGCGAAGAACATCTTGAGTAATATCGTGTCTACGTCTACTTTCATTTGCATCCATAATTACAATTTCACACAGAGTCCATCAGTTTTCAATATAGACGACACTCGCTGATCGATTGTAGTTTATCCGAAATAGCTGATTTAATCACCAAGATACGTTCAGCAGTACGTTCATGATAGTGTCGAATGTTTCTCATCTTCCAACAGTAAATGACAGGGTTTAAAAATTAATTGAGATACGCAAGAGTCTGTAAGGAGAGAAAAAGTTTCTTTAAAACGACGCTCGAGTCATAAATGCCATTAACGGAAATGCAAATCAAAACAGGCAAACAAAAAACTATAAACACGAGATATACGTAGAATATACCAAGTCATGGATCTAATGAAGACGGCAAAGTTTTTTTTATTTCATCAGACTGAGACCCGTTTTGTATTTGCACGGACTGCATCTGAATCTTGTGCCGTCGGACAATTAAATATATCCTGATGTAGACCACAAATGCGAGAATTACACAGAAAGCTGCAGAAACAAAAATAAGAGTCCAAGTACTGACTAACCCCCACAATCTCATCAAAGAAACAAATGCACTATACACCCAAATACCGATCATCAAAAGAAAAACACGTTTGTGAGTTAGAAGCTCTCGATATCTGAGATGAAAATGAAGTGCCAAGAACCTGTCTACACTTACAGCCACAACACCGCTGTACGAGGCAGCTAGAAATAAACTACCTGAAATACTCAGCGCTCGGTAAGTGTTACAGCCAGGATCCTTTAACTGAAGCCATCTCATAAAAATAAAATATTATTAAAAAAAAACCTGTATAATGGTTGAATTTACAGACTGAAAGCAACATCAGAGCAGGCAAGACTCCGCAGCAGAGTTTGTTAAGTTATTGTCCTTGTTGAAGTTTTGTAAATGGCGTAGATTGTCACAGTGTTCAACATGATGGCGATCTAAGTTAGGAAATTGTTCAATGCACACTTGGCGATAAAAGTAGAGCGAAGATCTGCAAGTTCGGCGTATATGGGGAGAAATCGCGATAACTTGTCACAAAGTAATTCACTCATGATATTTAACTCACAAGGAACGTCAAGAATGTCTTGCGATTCTTCACCACACAGGACAATTTCTTCGTAACTAATTCTACTTCCAGCCTAAAAGTGCCTTTCCCCACAACGTGATAGTGTTCAAAAAAAATAATGGTCTTATAGTGCTATGGGTTCTTAGGTTGTGAGCCGCCGGCTTACAACCTAAGAACCTATATCACTAGGTTATGATAACCAATGACAAAGAAAGAACTTACGTCAGGCGTATCAACAGATGATGGCGGTGAAGATGTTCAATTGTATTTTGTAATCGACAATTTTCTCTATGTCTCGTTTTTTAGTCACTCAGAGGTATTCAGTTATTAACATGGACGATACTTGAATACTGACTGTAAATTACGCGAGATGGCTAATTTCCCCTCCGTGATATGTTCCTAAGTGAGTCAGCGTGTCGAGTGTGTCTCATCTTTCAGCAGTAAAAACAGGGTTTAAAGATGAGTTAGAAAACATGAGGGTTATTGAGAAAGAAAAAATACTAAGCTTACTTTATTTTTTTTCGTTTATTCCAGAGTGACAGCTAGCTATGTTTATTGGAATAGTAATAAAACATGCAAAAACCTTCAAATCATAATTCATTCTGAATAGTAAACAATGTTTAGTTTATGAATAAAGGGAATGAGTTTCTAAACAAACTTTGGTGTAGCGTCGGTGGGGGAGTAATAACAAGATAATTTTGGTTTTATCAACTGAGTTGATAATGTAATGGCCACCGTAATGAGTTTCAAAGCTGACGTTTCGAGCGTTAGCCCTTCGTCAGAGCGCGTACGCGAATGGAGGAATCGAGGCAAGATTTTGCAGTTGAAATGGCAACGTATGTAATCATCATAGATATGCCCGAAATTTAAGCTGTCGATTGTCTGTCAAAATAAAATTTTAAACACCTTTTATTACAGCCCAATTTTTTCTTTATCGCACATCTCTGACTCATCATTTTGTCTAGAAATTGAAAAGAAATGTTAAAATAATTCAAAAACCTATCTGTCATTTGCGTCTAAGCGAAAGGAGATAAGAAAATGTCCTTTATTTCAAGTTCTCAAAACTTCTTGGTTAGGTATTTTGTAGAATCGCATACAAACATCTGCGGGCTAATCACTAACTCAAAAGCAACCTCAGTTTTCGTTTTCATAGCAGAGTTCTGCCTCGACTAAGTTAAAATTGTAAAGGCAAATGCAATGCTTTTCGCTGTCTGTTTGGTTTTCGAGTATATCAAACAATATATTATCATTTTCAATCCACTCAATAGCCGATAATCAGCATCAATTTTCCTTTCTCTTTGGTTCAATTTTGTTTGTTCCTATTTCATTTGTCATCAACAAACCGCGCTCGCTCCTTGTAAGTCACACAGAGTAGATCAGTTATCAACATGGACGACACTTGATGATCGATTGTAGTCTATCCGAAATGGCCGCTTGCTGCTCCAAGACATCTTTCGCAGTATATTTATGATGACGTATCGAATGTGTCTCATCTTCCAACAGTAAATGACAGGGTTTAAAGATGAACTAAGGTACACAGAAGTCCATGAGAAAAGATTCAATTTTCTGAAAGCATAAGTCGAGCCATAGATTCGAATAACACCACGGCAAATAACAAAAGGCAAATTACAACATAAAAACAAAAGATATACATAGAATATGTTAACCGTCGATTTAATAAGGACAGCGAAATGTTTCATCTCATCAGATTGAGCTTCCTCTCGAATTTGCATGGACTGAATCTGATTCTTGTGTCTTCGGACAGTTAAATATATCCTGATGTACATCACAAATGTCAGAATGAAACCAAAAGCTACCCAAACTAAAAGAATGAGATCCTGAGTACTGCGCAACTCCCACAATATCATCGAAGAAACAAATGCACTGCATACCCACATGCTGATCACCACAATAACAACACGCTTATGAGTTACAAGCTCTTGGTATCTGAGATGAAGATGAACAGCTAAAAACCTGTCTACACTTACAGCCACAACACCAGAGAACGAAGCAGCTGAAAAAAAGTAACTTGAAATCCTCAGCAACCGGTAAGTATTACAGCTTGGATTGTCTGGTTGTAGCCACTTGACAAGAGAGAGAGTGTATATCGGTTGAGTAAACAAACCAACCGCAACATCAGAGCAGGCAAGACTCAGCAGCAGAGTTTTCAAAGTTTGTGGCACTGTCGAAGTTTTGCGTATGGCATAGATCGTCACGATATTTAACATGATAGTGGTGTAAGTAAAAAAACTGTTGACAACACAGTTGGCGATCAAAGTCGAACGAAAATCTTTAAGTTCGGCGTCTATGGAGAAAAATTGCGAGGACTCGTTACAAAACAATTCATTCATGATATCAACCCACTTGTAAATGAATAGGAACGTCAAGAGTATCTAACTACTCTTTAGACCGCGGGACAATTTTCCTTATTTTGGGCAGCGATTCCTTGCCTGATTCCACTTTCTGCCTAGAATGTTGCTTTCCTCCCAAAAGCTGTAGTCTTCAACAAAAGGAATGGCCTTCTGATGGTGTGGGTTCTTATGATGTAAGCCGATAACCAATGACAAAGAAAGAACTTACGTCAGACATATTAACAGATGGAGGCGGTCAAGATAATTGCAAAACAACTTTTTCATGATATTAACTCGCCTTTAACAGATAGGAACCTCTTTTCCAGATCAAAGAACGTGTAGCGATTCTTAAGCTGTAAAACGTCTACTTATTACGGGCAGTGATTCTCTAACTGATTCCACTTTCTACCTAAAATGTTATCTTTCCCTTCAAAAGTGAAGAACGTCAAAAAAAGGAATCCTATTCTTGTGGCATGAGTTCTTAGAATGAGAGAAAATTGAAGAATAATGCAGTCGTAAATTACGCGAGATGGCTGATTTTTATTCCAAGACTGCTTTTGGCTCATCCGAAAGGGCCAATCTCTGCTCCCAGCATCTTTTGCAATATGTTTATAATAGCGTGTCGAGTGTGTCTCAGCTCGGAGGATTTGGTTGAATCATGATAAAATTTACATAATCATGTTTCCTCCATAAGACTCTATGATATTTTTTCACCCCCTCTCTCCTTGAATTTGATAATCTCCCTTTATACTCTGTTGGCGACGATTGAATCCCAGTCTGTTTCCCCTGAAAGCCAGGAGAAATAGACGCCGTAAGAAATATTCGCCAAGATTTTAAAACGAATTTTTAAATTGCCATGTAATCATTATTGATATTCCCAAAATTTAAGCTGTCGCTGAATTTCCATAATAGACCTTTAAGCACTTTTCATAAAAGACCTAATTGGAAATCTCGAATCGCCAGTTGGAATGAGTGAGTGAAACAAAGTTACTGGGAGTAAAACTTCAAGAGAATTTTAAGTGGAATGATCATGTCAAGGATGTGTCAAATGCCTCTTATGGAGTGTTACGTACACTTCGTAAGTTGAAACACTTTACAGACTTCAACCTAAGAAAGAGACTTGCAGAATTACTTGTGTTATCAAGACTCGACTATTGTGATTCCTTTGTCTAGAAATTGGAAAAAAGTTTCAAATTAATTCACAACCCTATCTTTCCTTTCCGCCTAAGCGGAAGGAGATAAAAAGGAAAAACATGCTTAACTTTAAAGTGCACCTGACCCCTAATTTTTTTTTTTTTCGTTTAAAAAAGTCTTCATACTTTGGTGAGTATCTCTTCGACAAAATTTTTGGATTTGGTCAAATCCTTGAAGTTTTGTGGCCCGTTCAAGTACGTAAAAAATCGCATTAAAATCACAGCCATTTTGGCTCACGACCGCTTTTCAAGTATCAAGAGTCTGGCGACTAATGTGACGTCACTTCCAGAACCCAACAATCTGTATTTCGCGCCATTTTGGACAGTTCACGGGTTATGTTTGGAAGGTAAGATCGATATTGGTCGCAAATATGCCGCACAGATGTGTTGTTGGGGGTTGTTGTAACGTCAGAAGCTTGGAGAATGGAATAGCGCTCCATACGATACCGTTTTACGGCGATGAGCGTCCAGAGGCGAGGAAACGAAGGAAGAGATGGATAGATTTTATGACACTGAAACGTGCTAAATGGGAGCCATCGAAGAGTTCTGTGATATGCTCGAGGCATTTCAAGCCAGATGATGTTGTTCGAAACTACACGTTGTTGAAGGACCAAAAAACTCTATCAAATCCGTATTTAGAGCGAGACAACTTCGGAAAAGCCGCTTTCTCGACAGTTCATAATGAAGTACATGTAGCAGAGGACGAACAACCCCTGAGTAATCGAAGCAAAAGAACGGTGATGGTTTCCCGTAGACTCTCAACAAAGTCAATCGACAGACGACAAAAGTCACTTTTCAAACATCGGGATATTTTTCATGCGTCAGTTTTCAAACGAGACTATTTCGAACTTCAAAGCTTGAAAATCCAGGTGCGATATGTTTTGGTAAACTCGAATAGGAATCACACCAACCAGCAGTAAATATTGTTAACCTTTCTTCGCTTCCCGTCTGCCGATACCTTTCCTTCCCTTTGGTTTTGAACTTGTCCGCAGCTAATCTCAGACTCCACTTCTGAAGACAAACGGGATGAAATCCTGGGCGTTCAGTGACACAGGTCAGGTTAACATCGGGGGCAAGATCTTGTATGACAAAGTTACTCTTGATCGATTCTTCGCAGCCTTCCAGTTCACAACAACAATAACACTCACTGATGTTTTGTAACAAAGCGACGTTGCAATTTCCACGCTTGCACCTAAAGTTCAGAAAATTTATGTTAGCAGAAAAATCATCCAAGAAATACATACACAATAGCGCCAGAAGCAATCGTGCCAACACATGTAATGCATAACTAAGGCTCACGCGACTATGTATATAAGAGAGAAACCCGCGAATCTCACCATTCCTTCAGTTCTACATTGCCCCGTGACTGGTCCTCAGGGCTTCGTTCGAGCTCAGTCTGCGTTAGCCTTCATTTCTTCTTAGTATTTTTCTATCCATTCTGCCTCAGGCAGTGGCTCGTCAGTATTAGCAGCATGGTCATCGCGTGAATCGCTTGAGGTTTCTGGTGATAATGGGGAAACGCGGAATGACTACCCTTCGTTTTAAAGTTCGTATCCAGCGATAAAATTAGTTTCCGAGTCGTCTGAATCGAGGCTCGTCTCAAGGTCCGATGATTCGGAAGACATTGTCATTTTCACTTGAATTTCACAGGCTACGAAGACCAAATAGAATGAATCTCGTGCTAGAAAGGCTTTCGCAGATCGACGACTGGCTGAGAATTCCTTGAGCGTCCTCTCGAAGTGACGTCACAAGTCTATTCTGCCCAGATCCCCATTTACGCGGTTGTGGTCCATTCGGATCTCGACTTAAACGGGCCATAAAAAATTGAGGATCTAACCAAATCCAACAGTTTTTTCGAAGAAATACTCACCAAAGCATGAAGATTTTTTAAGTGAAAAAAAAATTTGGGGTCAGGTGCACTTTAAGTATTCAAAATCTCTGGTCAGGTATTATGTAGAACCACCTGCAATTAACTATGGGCTAATCATTAACCGAATCTAAAGCCAAGTTTTTCCTTCCAAAAAAAATAAAGGAAAATTAAATGATTTTTGCTGTTTCTTTAGTTTTTAAGAAAATATAGATTAATCCATTTTTTTTAATCCGCTGAATGGCCAATGATTAACATCAATTTTACTTCAAGAAGAGTACGACATTTTTTAATTTCGAAGACATGTTTCGATGTTACGAACATCATCGTCAGTTACAGAATATTTGAAAAACCGTTACATGGTCAAACTAGCCCTAACGGTTTTTCAAATATTCTGTAACTGACGATGATGTTCGTAACATCGAAACATGTCTTCGAAATTAAAAATTTGTCGTACTCTTCTTGAAGATAACGATTTGCTTTCTGCTGTCTCGACCTTTTGGTTCCAATTTTACTTCCCTCTTAAATACTAGCTCCTGGTTGCTTTTCTTCCTTCCGCTCTCGGATCATTTAACTTTTAAACTTCCAACGAAAGACCTGCAAGTTTATTCCCTTAACTCATTCCTTACATTTATATTTTTTTTGGCCAGTCCTGAGAATCTTGTTCTCAATACCATGTCTTCTAACTAATCATCTCTGAGATGGCTGATTTCTTCTCCAAGACACGTTCCGCAATACATCCATGATAGCGTGTAGAATTTGTTCAATCTTCCAGCAGTAAATGACAGGGTTCAAAGATAAATTTAGTTACACGTGAGTCAGTGAGAAAAGAAAGAGCTTTCTAAAGCGGAATTCAGTCAATAAGCATGATATCAAATGACCATTAAGTGCTGAAATTTGACGCATGCACAGGTGTTCGTAAATTAGTATCGTTTGAAATTGTTCGTTTCACTCTCCCCAATCTCTCATTTCCTCGATGGCTGATCGTGTTTGAAAAAGAATTTGAAAACCATCTAAGGCCTTTACCCAGTAAGGGAAAATGCTTGCCACATTGGGGGACAGATCATTCTCTACTGCTGCCCCGTTCTTATGGAACGCTCTGCCAGCTGAATTACGTGATATTCAATCATTTTCCATTAGTTTTATAAATTTCAATTTACTGTAGTATTCTAAGTTGTTAAGCGCTGTTGATCATTGTGTTGAGGGGTTTTACCACTCGCTTGGCAAATTAACAAGAGGTACTGAGACCCTGTAATTTTCTTCTTTATTCTCTCTCTTGTTCCACTGCTTATTTCTACTACTTATTTCTACTACTTATTTCTACTACTTATTTCTACTACTTATTTCTACTACTTTCAGCAAGGAGTGCTCCAGTATTAAATACAAAAATCACAGACATGTTTGGGTTAGCTAACCGTGGGAACTTCCAAAACAGGATGTTCAGTGTGGGTAAAACTCAAGGTCAGTTTTACCAACTCAAACATGACCACCTAGCAAACTAGTTATCTTCAACCATAACAAGGGATTAAAATGTCTAGCACGGTAAGTGCTGAGCCAAGTTCAAGCACACACTAAAAATAAATGATCAAAACTATAGATTTATCAAAATAGCACGTAGGGGCGAAAAGGCGAGACTTAATAAAACAAAAGCTAAACCTAAAAATGCTTGAAATATCGAGCCTTGAAAACGCTCTACAACATTCCTCCCCGCCTAAATTAAGCATCGTCCTCGATGCGGACGGTAGGGAAATATTACATGGAAAAGTTAACTTATCTAATACAAAATAATTAAAATTTTTTTGCTGTTTGTTTTGTTTTGTTTTGTTTGTTTGTTTTTTTTTTTTTTTTGCTTTATTAATTAATTCAATTGATACCTATCAATTCGGTCACAACCCAGTCGAACGGTTGTTAACTAACTGCCTAAAGTGGTCTATGCTATCTGCTAACAAGAGATCGCCAAAAACGAAAATCCCATCGTACTCGCGCGACGCGTGAACTAAAAGGCTACGGGCTACTGAAAGGTAATTCCTCATTTTCAAAGTGAACATTACCGCACAAAGCTAATTTTCTTCGTACAAGGGGTAAAAATTATCAGAAAGGGGGGCCCGAAAGACATGAGTTAAGAACTGTTCATGAACCATGAAGTAATGACTAATATTGACAAATTCAACTAGGTCATCAGTGTCCCAATCAATGGCACGTCCTCGGCCAGAAAAGAAACTTAAGAATAAATCAAATGTTTGCCATGGAAAATATTGGTCTACATGGAATACGGGAGTGACCTGTTCCAGGGGCTGACTCTCACATCGATGTTTGAAGGTTGCGAACAACCCGCTAACCGACGCTAGCTGGATGGCAGTTAATTCATCTAATACTCGGGAAAAATGAACTAAAGTTAAAGTTATTATATAATTCATTATCGAAATAGAAATAGTTTAGTTCAGTTCATTTCCTTGAATGACTTGTCTTGGATAGTCTTTACTTCTTTTCTCTCCGGGTTTGTGTGTTGTACGACTTTCTTCTGCGGATATTGTTTTCAGACGGTTGATCCTTCTGTGCTTTGAACAATGTGTGCAGGTTTTATGTTGGTGACTCTCTGCAACTGCTGTTGGCAAGGTAGGTGGGCTGGCAGGTATGGAGTGTCGCACAGATATTCTGGAGATGCACTGGCAAAGAATACAGAATACAATGAAATTCATCACTGATAGACCAAGTGCAATGAACGTAATATACTCGATGTAAGTGAACTGAGTAGTTTCCTCTATCTGATCAATCAAACTGTCTGCCTTCTGCAAAGTGCCACTGAGCTGCCTATCATAAAGTTGGAACAACTCATCGAAGTTGTCGATCACTGTATGATTAATCTTCATAGGTGGTGGGATGGTCAATGACTTATGATGTAACTTCAATGTAGGAAAATCATCTGAGTTGGGATCCCACTGAACATAAGAAAGTGTGTCCGTTGAAAATAAAGGTAATGACACCATTAGTCTTTGGGGACAAGTGCCCAAACTAGTCTCCATTCCAATGAAGCTGGACCCACAGCACTAATTGACTTATCCTTAGGGTTGATTGCTTTTGAGAGTTCTTCCAAAATTTGCGCTGATACTTCCTTAGGGTTAAAGTCTGCGCGTTTACTCGATCCTTGCAATACTGACTCTTTTAGCTTAGCGAAGTTTTCTGCCGATTCTAAATTTTCAGGTTGTTGCAAAACAACGTACTCGCGAATCTCGGGAATGAGTCCCTGGACAAAGTAGTGTGTCCATTCAGAATTGGGCAAATTAGTTCTGGCACAATGTGTTCGAAGGCTATAGGCATAATCTGCAACCGATTCTTTTTCCAGTTGTCGTCGCTGGCCTAGCGCCTGTCTTACGCGCCACTCACTAGCACCGGAGGCAAAATGCGTAACTAATTCCTCAGACAATTTTTCGAAAGACATCTCGTCGGCCCTTGGCAAAGTTTTAAACCAAGCGCTAGCGTAGGCCTTTAAATAAAGAGGAAGTCCTAATGCTAAACTATCGTCGTCCCAACCATTTAGTCTACCGGCCCTCTTATAATTCCTAACAAATTCATGAGCGTCTTCGGATTCGTCACCTCTAAAAATTGGAAATGTAACTGACGATTTTACACCGCTGCTTCTATTTTGTGAATTAACCGAAGCTTGCATTCGTTCGACTGCTTGGCATAACTGACTAACTTGGTCTTCCATTTCTGCATAGGCTGGTGCAAGAGACAACTGATTTGAGTCTAAAGAATTATGTCGACTATTAACAACTGAGTCATTACGAGCTTCGAGAGAATCTTCGCTTACATTTTCACGATTGGAAAGATTTTCTCTGGTCTTGACGCTCTCATAAATAAGATCTTCTTCGGAGTCAGAACTTTGGCTACCGGTACAAGAAGAAACTAGAGAACATTCACTAGGTGTAGGAATTCCACAAAAAGCCTTCGATTGTTCGTCAGCCCTCGGCGATCTATTAGCTGATTTAAAAAGTGAACGAAAGAATGGTACTCTAGATTGCTGAACGGGTGGAGGAGGGGCTGGCCACTCATTCGAACCCGAACTTACAGCTAAGTTTTCCTGGTGAACAGCTTCTTCAGCCAGGGCTCGCGCTCGCTGTCTAGTAATCAGGATGAATATTTAAGAGATACTACATGAGCCAGATTTCCCAAAAATGAAAGGAACGCAATCGAAAACGGTACTAATAAAGAGAAAACGTTACAGACGCGAAATTGAAAATCCAAACCTTGAAATTGACCATCAACAGCGATAATCAAATCAGAAGCTAACTGATCTATACACTAAATAAACTGTTACATTCTACGCTAGCTAGATCATTATAAAAGAACTCGGCTATCACTCAGATTTAGAAAGTCAAATTAGCTTGCAACGGAAAAGCATGCTGATAAAAGCGAAGTTCCACTCACAATTGTAGGAATTCCAAAAGCGTACTTTACCAACTTGTAGATAATGAGTGCTCCACCGGTGTTGTTGAAGACGGGTCCTCCACCAAATTTGTTGAGGGGTTTTACCACTCGCTTGGCAAATTAACAAGAGGTACTGAGACTCTGTAATTTTCTTCTTTATTCTCTCCCTTGTTCCACTGCTTATTTCTACTACTTATTTCTACTACTTATTTCTACTACTTTCAACAAGGAGTGCTCCAGTATTAAATACAAAAATCACAGACATGTTTGGGTTAGCTAACCGTGGGAACTTCCAAAACAGGATGTTCAGTGTGGGTAAAACTCAAGGTCAGTTTTACCAACTCAAACATGACCACCTAGCAAACTAGTTATCTTCAACCATAACAAGGGATTAAAATGTCTAGCACGGTAAGTGCTGAGCCAAGTTCAAGCACACACTAAAAATAAATGATCAAAACTATAGATTTATCAAAATAGCACGTAGGGGCGAAAAGGCGAGACTTAATAAAACAAAAGCTAAACCTAAAAATGCTTGAAATATCGAGCCTTGAAAACGCTCTACAACAATTGAATGAAAAAAGCGCTCTAGAAGTTATTAATTCAATTAAATTGACATTTGCGTAGGTAAAAGGCGTGTAAGCCCAAAAATCGTACATTTTCTTTTCACATTGCTGTTTAGCAAATATATCAATTACACCAAAAGTGCAATTCGTTTTTTCTCAAAAGTCCATTTTCACATGGAAAAAGCTTTTCCAAACTCGAAACATTCGCCATTTTGAATTGCACCTTCTTTCCTGTGACGTCACGGGTGAAACGTTCCTGTACTGACGTCAAAAGCTTCGTTTTACGATCGCGTTTGATACGTGCAAGTCTCCCTCGCAGCCGTTGTTTGCCGGTCTCGTCACGACTTTTTACTTGTAATTTTCTTGAATATATTCAAATTTTTCGTAATGGTAAAGCGTTTTGTCGTCCAGTTTTGTAGTAATTCAAACAAAACCGGGCATGTAATGCATAAATTTCCAAAAGAAGCAAATTTGAAGCGAGGTTGAATGTGAGATCATAAACTTACCACCTGTACCCACCTGCTCTACGCCTCTGTGTAGTTCTGTAAAGAGTGTTGGGGATCACAGCGACGATAATCAGAAAGACATGGACTATATTCCAAAACATTTAATTCTTGCTCATGACATGGTGGAAGAAGAAGTAGAGAAGGAGGAAAAAATACCAAGTAACTCTGAAGAAAATCTTTCGAGGTAGAAAGACATCCTCTTTTGAAAACTTCACCTATTTTTTTCTTATTTTCAGTTTTATTTAAAGTCGTACTTACTTTTCATTTTGTCATAGGACATCTCACAGTAAAAAAGGTTCAGAAGACCCACAAAGTGAAAGCAAGCAAGTTCATCGCATTTTTCTCCTGCTTGATGCAACTCTTTGAGTTCTGCCCTCTGTGTACTGAGCCCTCTACAGCCGAGGTATCTAATCTGGTAGGCACTCTAATCCACGTCACCCAAAAATTTCTGAGCTGCAGTTATGCGCGCGTGTGGAGAAGTCAACTGTATATAAAAAAAAACATACCGGCTGGAAATCTGTTGCTATCCGCTGTCATTCTTTACTCTGGTAGTATGATCTCCCAAACTTTATGAATGCTGAAAATTCTGAGGTACAGTGCCTTAGCCGTCAGACATACCATAAACATTAGAGGAACTACCTCATACCTGTTGTCATAAAAACGTGGAAGGAAGAGCAGGAGAAATTGGTAGAAAGATTATCAAATTTAGAAGGTGGTGTTGTTCTTTCTGGATATGGTAGATCTGACAGCCCAGGTCACAGTGCTAAGTATGGGGCATTTACAGTCATTGAACAGAGGATCAATAAAGTATTGGATGCTCAGCTTGTTCAAGTAAGACATCTATCTAAAGGCCACTAGCTTTGCCATTTTAGCATTAAACTGTTTAATATTTAAGACTAAAACCAATCGAGTTTGACTAATGGTCGTGGGTCGTGGGTGTGGGTGTGGGTGTGGGTGTGGGTGTGGATAAAAGTCGTGGGTGTGGATAATACATAACAATTAATGGTTAAGAACTCATATTTAATAATGTTAATAGTACCACTACTAATAATCAATTACTTTTATTTTTGTAGGGGAAAATGGGGTTTTTTCGTGATCGTGAAGGGCCCTGTGGCTTGTTTTAAACGTGATTTGGTTATATCGCCGTGAACGTTGAAGCGCCTTTTCTTCATGGAAATTGCGAAATGACTGGCTTTTTTCGCGAAACGTGACCTGAACCGTTGTTATTCTTCTTTCTAAAATTTTATCCTGTAAGCGTCTCAAAACTAGACGTGAAACATGACTGTCATTAGCTACCGTGAAGTAATGCAATAATTCTCGACGAACAATGAAACGTATGTTTCTTGAGTAGGTCACATTTCGCAACTCTGCAGAGTCTGGTCTTTGTCAGATAAGAAATGAATCGTTTAAAAATTGAAATTATTAGAACCTCTTTATTTATTAATTTAGCCATTTCAATAATTCTTCATATCTAGTTTATTTTATGATTTAGAAAAGGACCTGGCCAGTTAAATGGACGAAGAAAAATTTTAAGATTGTACTTATTGGTTCTTCGTTTAATTTATTATCACCGATGCCAGTTGTCGTGACCAATTTAACATTGATTTGCGATTTCCGGTTGTCGATTGTACCGCACACTGGATACCAGAGG